>NC_067417.1:50898859-51202453 GCF_009764475.1 Pristis pectinata
ATGAATAGCAATCCCGAGTTATTTGGCCAAGTTTATCACAAAGGTGTTGTATATCTGGGCTTGTTATTTTGACCTGATTTGCCTTTGTTGTCTGATGCCTTTTATCCTTGACATTCCACGAGGGTAGGATGGTGGACATTGTCAGCATGGACTTAAACACGCCCTTTGACCAGGTCCACATGGTAGGCTCTTCCGAAAGCCGAGACCACATGGGATCCAGTTCGACCTTGCAAATTGTATAAAAAATTCTCTTGATGTTAGGAGATAGACGGTGGTGTTAGAGGTTTGCTTTACAGTCTGGATTCCTGTGATCAGTAGTGTACTGGGTCCAGGGTTCATCATCATGATATTGTGGATTTGGATGAGATGATAGGTGGCATTGTTAGTAGGTTTTCGGATGAAATTGAATTGGTGTTCGAGTGGACTCTGAAGACCGTTATATAAGATGACAACTTGATCTTGATCAATTGAGTCAGTGGGCAGAGGAATGGCAGATGGAGTTTAATGCAGGTAGTTGTGTGGTGTTGCGTTGTGGTAAGACATACCAGGGCAGTTCTTCCACAATAAATGGTCGGCCCAGTGGAATGTGGTAGAACAGAGAGACTTATTACCGGGTCTGCTTCCATGAGTAGGTCCATGTTAGTTTTGTTTCTGCATAACTTGATTTCAGTACCGATTATAACCTCTCAATAAGACAGTTCTCCTCTGGGGAGGCAGGGCCCACACAATTTTAGAAATGCCGACGCATTTCTCAAATTCAGTATCATCACGTTTTTTTCCCCAGACGATTACAGATTTTAAAAAATGATAATATATCTGAGGAACGACAGTGAAATTAAAACAGAGCCAAAACAGACGCTCTCATGAGTGTTGACAGACGTTAGGGCAGCCGACCTGACCAGGGAGGCACCTTGGTCGTCCTGCAGGGCGTTATCTTCTGCAACAAAGCCCCAGCTCTGGCCTCACATCCTGATCGTCATTGACTGCAAAGTCTTGTGTCCTTAAATGGAAGTACGAGATCAGCTAAGCAGCACACTCCCTTTCGTCAGTATTGATTACTGAGCGTTATTTATTTACGGTTCGGATACCTTAGATGACTTGGAATTGCACTGAAATTCCGTGCTGTTTCACGTTGATTCTTGCTGGGAGAAGGAAAGTGAAGCGCGATTAATGGAACTTTGCAATTGGTTCAACACATCAGTTTCCTGAGGTTCAAGAATTAAACAAAAAATCTGAATTCAGTACAATTCCTAAAAAATCAAGTGAAATACAGTCACGCAGGACCTATCGTGTATTCAACATTAAAAGCCTCCTCGGTGACTCTGGTTAGTTCACCCACATTTCAGACACAGTTACATGAGAAAGTGGACTGGTCCATGTTCAAATACTCAGCTGCTAGCCTTGATGAGTATGCCACGACCATCAAAGACTTTATCAGCAAGTGTGTTGAGGACAGTGTACCAAAGAGGACAATAGGGGTGTTCCCAACCAGGAAACCACGGATGAACCGGGAGATCCATTCTCGACCGAAATCGAACACTGCTGCTCACAAATCTAGTGATCCTGATCTGTGCAAGAAATCGAGATATGACCTTCGGAAAGCTATCAGGGATGCCCAGAGGCAATACCGACTGAAAATACAGTCCCAGACCAGCCGTCAGTTATGGCAGGGCTTACATGCCATAACAGACTACTGGACGAAACGGGCTGCATAGTTTACAACAGCGCATCCTTTCCTGGTGAACTCAACGCATTCTATGCGTGTTCTGACCAGAAGGGAAGTGGATTGTCACCACGGAAGTGGACAGACAGACTCTAATGCAGCTGAACCAGTGGTCACCGTTGAGGAGATAAGATCAGTATTCCGGAGAATGAACATAAGGAGAGCTTCTGGCCCAGATGATGTCCCTGGCCGTGTGCTCCGATCATGTGCTGATCAGCTGGCAGAAGTATTTGCGGACATATTTAACCACTCCCTGCTTCAATTTCAGGTTCGCATCTGTTTTAAGAAGACCACTATCATCCCGGTACCAAAGGAAAGCAAGGTAATATGCCTCAATGACTACCGACCAGTGGCTCTGACATCCACGGTCACGAAGTGCTCTGAGAGGCTGGTCATGGCACGCATCAACTCCAGACTCCCAAACAATCTTAACCCATTGCGATTCACCGATCGCCTAAACAGGTTTACAGCGTACGCAATCTCTTTGGCCCTACACTCAGCTCTGGAGCATCTGGACATTAAAGCCACCTACGTTAGACTATTGTTTATTGACTACACGTCTGCTTTCAATACACTAATCGCAAGCAAACATGTCACCAAACTCCGAGACCTAGAACTCAACACCTCCCTCTGCAACTGGATCCTTGACTTTCTAACCACCAAACCACAATCAGTGAGAATAGGCAGCAATATCTCCGGCACATTTATTCTCAACACTGGTGACCCAGAAGGCTGCCTCCTAAGCCCTCTATCTACTCCCTATGCACTCATGACTGTTTGGCCAGATTCTGCTCTAACTCCATCTGCAAGTTTTCAGATGATACCACCGTTGTAGACCGTATCTCAAACAGCGATGAGTCGGAGTACAGGAAGGAGACAGAGTGCTTCCTGGAATGGTTTGATGACAAGAAACTTTTCCTCAATGTCAACGAAACAAAAGAGCTGGTCACTGACTTCAGGGAAGTGGGATGTGTACATACAGCTGTCTACATCAACAGTGCTGAGGTCGAGAAGGTTGAGAGCTTCAGGCTCATGGGAGTGAACATCACCAACAGCCTATCCTGGTCATATCCTCTAGATACCACGGCAAGGAAATCTCAACAGCGCTTCTACATCCTCAGGAGGCCAAATAAATTCAGTTTCAACCCTCTGACACTCACCAACTTTTATCGATTCACATAGAAAACGTCCTATCTAGGTGCATCACGGCTTGGTACGGCAACTGCTCTGCCCAGGACCGCATGAAACTGCAGACGGATGTGAACGCAGCCCAGCGCATAACGGACACAAGCCTCTCCTCCTTGGACTCTGTCTTTACCTCTCGCTGTCTTAGTGATGCAGCCAGCATAATCAAGGACCCCCCACACCTGGGTCATTTTCTCTTCTCTCCTCTTCCATCAGGTAGAAGATGCAGGAGCCCGAGAGCACATACCACCAGACTTAAGGACAGCTTCTACAGCACTGTGATAAGACTTTGAATGGGTGCCTTATACAATAAGATGGACTATGACCTCATGATCTACCGTTTTGTGACCTTTCACCTTATTGCACTGCACTTTCTCTGCAGCTGTGACACTTTACTCTGTACTGTTATTGTTTTAACCTGTACTACATCACTGCACCCTGTACGAACCTAATGTCACTGCACTGAGTAATGAATTGACCTGTACGATCAGTATGCAAAACAAGTTTTTCACTGTACCTCGGTACAAGTGAAAATAATAAACCAAAACCAATACCAATGTATAGCAAAGTCAAAATCAAGTTTATTGTCACATGCACAAGTACATGTGTGAACATGTGCAATGAAAAACTTACCTACAGCAGAATCACAAGCACATTGAAACATATAAGCGTCATTCACAATAAAAATAAACTAATAGAAATTGTACACAACATGGACAAGAAAGAAAACAATCAGAACAAAGAAACCGAATTCCATCTTATTGCAAATTGATCAAAGTGGTCATGGTGTTGCTAAACTGTAGTGATTGGCATTGTGTCAGGTGGTTCAAAAACCGAAAAGTTGAGGGGAAGTAGTTGTTTTTGAACCTGGTCGTGTTGGACTTCAGGCTTATGCAGCTGCTTCCCGATGATAGCTGCGAGAAGATGGCACTGCCCAGGTGGCGGGTGATTTGATACTAGATATGCCATCCTATCGCAGCGCCTCCTGTAACTACTACCCATGGTTCGGAGGGATGTACCCGTGATGTTTAGAGCAAAGTCCACTGCTCTCTGCATCTTCTTGCGTTTCTGCACATTCACATTTGCGTACCAGACGACAATGCAACCATTCAGGACACTTTCAACTTTCAACAATAGATATGTCGAAGTTTATAGAGTGTTTTTTGACAAGCGGAACCTCCGTTAACCTCCTAGGATAGTAAAGACGTGGTCAATGTGTTTAATTGTTCAGAACCTTGTCTTTATGAAAGACTTTTCTCTCTCTCTCTCTCTCTCTCTCTCTCTCTCTCTCTCTCTCTCTCTCTCTCTCTCTCTCTCTCTCTCTCTCTCTCTCTCTCTCTCTCTCCCCCCCCCCCCCACTCTTCCTGTCCTCTCTTTTGCCTGTGGGTTCTTCCTCCAAAATGCATATCCGTGTCTTCTCAGTACACTGCAAATGATAGGACCCTGGGGAATGTTGTGGAACAAAGAGATCTTGAGGTACCTGAAAGTGGCGACGCAAGTAAGACAAAGTGATGAAGAAGACAAATGACATGCTGGACTTCAACGCACGAAGCATTAAGTACACTTGTTCGGATATCATGTTACAGCTGCAGAGGACGTTGGTGAGAAGATACATGAAATATCATGTACAGTTCTGATTGTCATTCGATAGGACATATGTGATTAGGCTGGGTAGGGTGAGAAAATATTTGCAAGGATTATACCGGACGAGAGTTCTGAGGGGAAGCTGGATCGACTGGGAATCTTCTCTGGAGCGAAGGAATCTGAGGCGTAACCTTATTGAGGTTGATAAAATCAGGTGAGGCAGAGAGAAGGTGGACGGTCACAAACATCTTCCCAGTGCAGGGGAGTTTAAAATTAGAGGTCATAGATTTAAGGTGAGAGGGGAATTTGTTTTATTAGGAACCTTACAGGTCAGCTTTTCACACAGTGTCTGGGCGGTATATGGAAATTAGAACTGTACACCACCGGAAAAGTTCCTTCATCCACGATGGTGTGCAGAAATAATTGAACGCCCAACGAAACTAAGCCCTTCTGCCTGCACAATGTCCGTATCCCTCCATTTTGTGCACATTTATGTGTCAGTCCTAGAGTCTCTTGAACACCTCTATAGTATTTGTCTCCATACCACCCCTGGCAGCGCATCAGAAGCACCTAAACTCTGAAAAAAAGCTTGACCTGCACGTTTCTTTTTTAACTTAACACATTTCACTTTAAATGCATGCAATGTCGTATTAGACATTTCGATCCTGAAAAAAGATACTGGCTGTCTGCTCTATCTATTCCTCTCATAATCTTATTAACTTCTGTTAGGTTTCCTCTCACCCTCGCCGCTCCAGTGAATACAAACCAAGTTTGTCCCACGACGCCTTATAACACATACCCTGTAATCCAGACAGCATCCTGGTGAATCTATTCTGCAAATTCTCCGAAGCGTCGACATACTTCCTGCAATGGGGAGACCAGAATTTAATGCTGTACTCCAAATGCGGCCTACCTAGAGTTTTATAAAGCTGCAACACAACTTAATGGCTCCTAAATTCACTGTCTCGACTAATAAAGACAAGCATTCCATAAGATTTCTTTACTGCCCTTTCAACCTGTGCAGTCACTTTCAGCAAGCTATGAATTTGGATCCCAATATACCTCTGTACATCAACACTATTCAGGGTGTTGCCGTTAACAGCGTCCTTTCCCTTTTCATTTGATCTACCAAATGTATGCAGAACGAGCTTGCAGAGTAAGTGGTAGAAGCGGGTAAAATTAGAATATTTACAAGATCTTTGCATAAATTGCATGGATACCAAAGATTTAGATTTGGACCAAGAAAGTCAAATGGTATTAGCTCAAGCAATCAGGTTGTTCCGTGTGGACAAGTTGGGCCAAGGGATCAGTTTCCGTGCTGTATTACTCATTGCTTTATGACTCGAAGAGCCCTGCTAGGATCCAACTGAGAAAGATAAAATGGTTTGCTTCTATCTTTCTTTTAAAACAAGGAAATCACGGGATGTAGTATTAGGCACGATCTCTTTGGTCTCGAATATATGTAGCGATTGGGATCAAGAGCCCTATTGGTTTGCGGATGCCAAAGATTCATTGTATTCTGGATGAAATAATTTCTTCCCATCTCTGTCCTGAAGTCTGACCATATATTTTAGGCTGTGATTACTGATTCTTTACGCACCAGACAAGAGGATTTACCCTGTCAAAGATATTTTGTTCGAAGTGGTAAATCCTCATTCTCCTAAACGTGTTGGCTGAATCCTTATCCGTGAGACAAAGCCCTTGCCCTTACTATTGAACTGACTGATTTGCACTCTTTCTATCAAATTTATTACTTTCATACACAGGTCAACAGATGGGTATTCAATATTCCAGATGCCGTCTCACCACTTCGATAGAAATGCGGAAACACTACATCCATAGATTCCTCAAGATTACTGCACAAGTCGACAGGTTTGTTAAGAAGGCGTATAGTGAGTTGGCCTTCATTGGTCGGGGTATTGATTTCAAGAGCCGCAAGGTAATCTTGCAGCTCTATAGAATTATGGTCAGACTATGCTAAGAATATTGTGTTCAGTTCTGGTCGCCTCATTATAGGAAGGTTGCGGAAGCTTTGTAGATGATGCAGAGGAGATTAGTCAGGATGTTGCTGCATTGGAGAGCAGGTCTTATTAGGAAAGGTTGAGTGAGCTAGGGCTTTTCTCTTAGGTAATAAGGAGGATGAGAGGTGATTTGATAGAGGTCTACAAGATAATAAGAGGTACAGATAGAGCGTAGAGACGGAGACATTTTCCCAGAGCGACAAAGTGTAACACGTGGGGGGGGGGGTGTCAGAATGTTAAGGTGATTGGAGGACGGTATAATGGGGATGTCAGGGGTAAGTTTTTTTTACACAGAGAGTGGTGTGTGCTTGGTATGTCCTGCCGGCAGAGGTTGCGGCGACAGATACATTTGGACATTTAAGAGAATCTTAGAAAACCACATGACTGATAGAGAAATGGAGGGCTATGTGCAAGGGAAGGGTTGGATAGATCCTAGAGCAGGATAACATGCCGGCACAACATCGTGGGCCGAAGAGCCTATACTATGTTGTAATGTTATTAGTTCTGGACGACTCTGTTCTTGTATTCAAAATATCTTGTAAAAAGGGTCACGGTACCATTTCCCGCTTGGCATCTTCCTGCACCAAATTTCGAATTAAAGTGAATCCCACAACATTCTAAAAAAAAACTTTCAGATTCCACAGCGTGGAATCTACTTCTTGTAATATTCAGACCTGCGAAAATGAGTGAATAATAACATTTGTACCATGCAAGTGCCAAAAAATGTTCACTCCAATAACAACGAATAAAACACCTGTATTATGTATTCATGTTATTACAATCACGGAATCATTCTTCATTAACCTCTTGAGGATCAACCTTGTAAATTGAAGTAAACAAGGCAGATAAATACTGCACATGTACGTTTGAGTCCAGTTTGATTGGAACCCCTTCAATCGCCCTGGCACGTGACCGTGGTTCAATATGTAACATCTACAAGACACAGACCTAGCCTACTCAGTCTACTCCACTTGCAATTCCCAAATCCATAAATCTGCAACCAATAGGACAACGACACTGGGATCTAAACCACAACCACGAGTAAACGTCTCTCCAATTTTCACATCATCCGGACAGCAATATATCACCATTGTGATATCAGGGCTGGAGATAAACACTGGAACGCCCTATGCATGTGCACTAGAAAGACTACAGTTGCTCCGGTACGACGGAGGGCATCAGCATCCATCTCAAGATGCAATATGTACGGAAAGAGATAGTTCTGCAAAAACGTTAAGCGAGCATCCTAAGGCATTCGACAACTATATTAAGGGTAATATGGAGAGAATTCGGCCCCTTAATGAGCAATGTGAACGTCTACTTGTAGAGCCACAGGAGATGGGCGAAGACTTGAATAAATGATTCTCTGCTCTCCTTACCTTTGACAAATTGAATTCAAAAGAATCCCAGTGCCTCATATACATACATCAAAGCGCACAAGGGTGGAACAATTCCAGGTCCTGACTAAGTGCATTGCAGGACATTGTGGGAAGCCTTGGACGACATTGTTATTGCCTTGGCAGAAATATGTATTTCAGTATTAGCCACGGTGAGGTGGCTAATGTTGTATCGTTATTTAAGAAGGTCTGGAAGGACAAACCAGGGTCTGCAGGCAAGTGAACCTAACATCAGTGGTGGGAACGTTACTGGAGGGAATTTTTAGAGAAGGGATCTACGTGGATTTAGAAAGGAAAGGACTGATAAAGAATAGTCAGCATGGTTTTGTGCGTGGGCAGGTACAATAATAACATTGAGAGATATTTCGATCAGTATATAGACAGGAAAGATTTAGAGGGATGTGGGCAAATGGGACGAGCTTGGTAGGCACCATGATCGATATGGACGACTTGGCTCAAAGAGCCTGTTTACATATTATGACTCGAGTTGGGTTTTCCCTTAACTTGGCCCGTAATTTGTGATATCATCTCTACTTTTAGCTTGTAGTAAACAAACACCCTTCTCATAGAAGCTTTACTGGCAATAAGGTGGTCAGCGTTTAATTGTTAACAGGCGGTTAGTTTGCAGGGCTCTCTCATTGCTTTTGGAATTTTTAACTTGTATGTATACAGCGGTATTTTGCACGCATGCGGAATAAGTTGTGTCAGTTACGAATCTTTTGAGTATGTTAGTGGTAAGATGGTTTTTACGAAATATTTCAGCAATAAATACAATCCAGTAATATCCTTGCTCGAAGTTATCCATGCTTGAGTGTGGTGACTTCCGTGTGTAGAATCACTGATTGTATGAGTTGATGTAATATAAATGTGCTAATTACACAAACTGCAGATTATACTCTGCACTGCTAAACGCTGAGAGCTAACCTGGCAAATTCTGATGAAATGCAGGGAAGTCAGCAGCTCAGTGCTGGTTCTTCAAGTCCTACCAGATAGTCCAAATGCACGTGAATAAGAACATTGGGCATGGGAATCTTAACTGCTTTGCCACCTCGTGACTTGGGAGCTGAGGGTAAATGGAGACTCCATAGATGTCTCGAGGACCGAATGGTGGGTCGAAGGACCTGTTTTGTGCTATAGGACGGAGTGCATTCAAATAGCAATGACCTCCTGACCTGGTTG
Organism: Pristis pectinata; assembly: GCF_009764475.1. Taxonomy (NCBI): domain Eukaryota; kingdom Metazoa; phylum Chordata; class Chondrichthyes; order Rhinopristiformes; family Pristidae; genus Pristis; species Pristis pectinata. The sequence goes on from NC_067417.1 coordinate 50,907,949, forward strand.
ACGTAACTGGTGTTGAAATCAACATGGAAGGCTAGTAGCATGGAATAAAGTGATCAACGGCCTGCTGTCCAGACTCAGATATGGCTACTTCATTATCTAGCAGCTGTTAATCAAGGTCCGAATCTCCAATATGCACGATCATCCGTGTATTTGATGAACTGAGAGTCAGAGCATCTCCCTTGTGTACGATTATGGATTGAATAATACATTGCAATATTTGTTCTTCAGGAGACCAAGTGACGATTGATCCACAACAAAATTACCTTTTCACTCACAGGGCACTTACGAACAAATGGACTTAGCTGCATAGTAAGCTATCTTTCATTTAAAACTGGGGTGTGTTGAATTTTCTTCTCTCGGAGCGAAGATATCTCTGGACTTCTCCACCGCTGAGGGTACTCTAGCCGGAACATACGATATATTTAAGGTGGAGATAGATAAATATTTGACAAATCGAGGAACTGAGGACTATGAGGAAATGGTACCGAAAAAGTGTTAAAGGCAGCACAGCAGCCATGATCATATTGAATGGTGAGGCAGGCATGAGGGGTTGTGTGTGCTTGTGTTCTTGTAGCGTAGTCTACAGTATCTTGTCGGTAACAGCTGAGTTGGCCGTTGAAATTAGATGAACAGAGAATGGGTTGGATATGTCTACTCTACCACATTTACAGGTATATTTGAGCAAAGGCCATGGATTCGCGAAGGATCCAAACAATCAGAATGGAGAATCTTAAACATATTCTGAGTAACTATAATGCAGTGGAGGCTCGATATGAGCAAAGGGGCATATGTGGCAGAACAGATGAGAATGCAGTATCTGTTTTACAGTCTCGAGCCAGTCATAGGCTCCTGGTGATGAGTACCTGACAGGACGCTAGCTATTTGCAAAATGTAGTGCCTGTGTTACGATATAACTCTTGTTATTGAGAATACCAGATGATGGGAGTTCCAGAAGACTTATCTTTAAGAGATGTATCGCGCTATCGATGAAGTTTCATAATGATTTTCTGCGTGTCTATGTGTTTATGTGCGCCATGGAAATGTAATTTTTCCACTCCTTTCTTTTAAAGCCTTGAAGATTAAAGTTCTTGCAGTGAAAACATGTTGAAAGCTGTATCAAACGTAACTAGAAGTTGTTAGATTGTGTTAATTCACCAGTCTTTTAGCACCAACCGGCATGAATGTTATGTACCCTCCAATGAATCCTTTAACTGACCCTGAAGTATCTTACCAAGCACAATGCTGCATTTTCAGTGTAGTGGGCTACAAATAGTCTGTGTGGGGCTGATCAACAAATCGAGACGTCTAGAACGAATGCAAAATCTGGCGGAAGCTATCAAGCTGGTAGTTCTTGTTATGTTTGCAACAGAAACGGAGGTTTTAGTTATGAACGACGCAGGACAAGAGTACAAAATGCCTTAAGTCGCTTCCTTCATTGATATAGGATGCCGCCGAAACTAGAACCCGGCTACTTATTCTTGTTATCTCCTTGGGTTGAATTTAATGATTCGCGCCACATGACTCACATGAACAAATAAATCAATCCGGTACTTTGGACATTCTTCCTTTCCCAAGAGAGAGTTTTGTCGAGATTGGGAAGGCATTTCGGAGAGTGGAGGTCAGGAGGGAGAGCAGCATTATTTCCCGATTACGAAGCTCCTGATCCCCCTCTGTAACTCGAATTTTTGTGTTAACTTGGTCTATGCTGCCTTTTGGAAACTGTTGGTTTGAACATAGAATGAAAGCGCAAGAGATTAGATTTGCTTACCCGTTTAATGAGCGCTAGGTTCAGAGTAAACAATGACAATCACTTGCGTCTTTAAGTTTATTTCGTCATTTTCCACTGGGATCATTGTACATGGCGGAATGGAATTATATTTTCTCTTCCTGTTCATGCAGGGTGCAGGTGAGGCGACGGTACCCTATGCTGCTTTAGATCTGACTAAGTGTCGGAAAGTTCCAAAACAAGTGAATCAAGAGAGGACAGTGTATGCACAAGTAGGTATCAACATTCCAAACTACCACTTAAGCGCAGCGGTAGGCCAATCGGACCCTCAGTCCAGCTCCGCCATTTAGGAACATTATTATAATCTCATTCCCCTGTACCCACGGTAACATTTGATCCTCTCGCTTATCAAGTATGTATCTCCTCTGCCTTAAAGAGGACGCAACAATGAGAACCAGAACACAGCGCACCAATTGCATGCAAAGTTATGTTGCAATGGTCTTTCAATGGTAAACCGCTGAAATCAATATCGAACCAAGCTCCAGCATGTCCAAAGCCAACATTTAGGAATAGACCCAATAGCGCTGAAAAAGGTAGAACTGATGTTATTTTTCCAAAATATTGATCTCGCAGACCAACCAAAAAGCACGTGAAGGTAAAATGACCTACGCTCCCGTTGCTGCGGCAGAAAGAAAGAAAACAGAGAAGGAAAATTCTAAGAATAATGCCACAAGGGAATCGCATTCAAGAGCGAAAACACAAAGTGCAGACGTTATTTATCTGTGACGGTACACAAATTACAATTTCCTTTATCCGTGTGAATGTTAAACTGAGTGCCAATTGTCAAAGAATAACTATATTTGAATAATTACGAAAAGAAAGGGACGGTCAATGGTTTACTTAAGTGCAGCGTGAACCTCGAGACTGAGCTCCAATCCAACCGTTCTCTTCGACTTGAATTTTGTGAGGAAACTCATTGTAAAAGCTTTCCTAGCTTTTTGTTCAATAAGCCCCCGAGTCCATCTGGTTCGTATTGGCTGTTTATGTTTATCGAAATCTGCAAGTTTTCCAAACGCTCGACAAGTAGTAATCGGACTTCCACCACAATCTAGTGTGGTTCAAACTCAAACGGGAAGGCGTTATTAAATGTTATGCGGGATACATTTGTCTTGAACGGTAGAATAAAACGGGAGATGTGCAACAGTTAATTCCATTTTTCAGTCTGATTAATTTGTTTTAATTCAGATTGAGTTTGATCCCAAGAAACCAGTGAAGCAAAACGAAGGGGGTTAATTCAAGGAGGAAGTCCAAAAAGAATAAATTGATAAAACGCAGAGTCCAAAACCGCTTCATCGTCACGGAACTAATTTTACCTGAAATAACTCTTGTTATATGGAGAATATGTATCAACCAAAATTCAGACAGCAAAATACCACAAACATCTATCCAAATATGTAAACTGTCATGCGCTTTAACTTGCTATGTCACGGGGTGAAGGAGACATTTGGAGGTGTCCGCGACAACAGGAGACTCTCTTTTTGAAACGGGGTCTTAAAAATACACAGCGAGAAGGAGACTAGATTTTAGTTTAAAGACTTACTCATGACAAGGTGACGCAGAGGGAACACTTAACGTGTCAAAATAGTCTATTCCCTTACTGACAAATTTTCGTTGGGGGAAAACTATTCATCGAATGTTTTTGAATGATTGCTTGAAGACGTTTGAACCCACTGTTGCAGGAGTGGCGCTGGTGGATGAAGGGAGGAACAGCAGAACTAGAAATAAAAGTATAATATTCCGACCTCCTGCTTGCTGGTCATATTTTAACCCTGATTGATCATTAAGCTCAAAAACTGTTTCCCGATTGATTTCATAAACCCGAGTACATTCAGATCCAGTTATCTATGTATTAAGCGGCTGAATATGCATGCGCATGCATTTCCTATATTTTATGAAAAAACTACTGGTTTTAAAACACAGCCACTGTAATCTTAAATAAATCAATAAATATCTGCTTTGTTTTTGTTTGCTTTGGTTGTGGTAGTGGAAGAAGTATGCACGGGTGCGAGCAGTTAAACAGAAGTCTCAAGCAACCGTAATGCATTATTTAAAAAATGTTTCAGAACCAAAAGATTCTATGCTTGACTGAAAAACGGCTCGGTAGTTCAACGGTACGGACCGCTTTAACTGATCAGACGAACGAGCCTTATCCTCAGTGAATATGTATATTGCGCTTTGCCTTTCATTTTTTGACCATATTATATTCAGTCAAATTCTATTACAAGATTGTTTTCCGATAAAATAAATGTACATTACTTTCTTGCCTATCACGCTTCAGGTGTAGGATCTAATTATTGACGAACATGATAAGATAAGATAATATATCTTTATGAGTCACCTGTACATCGAAACACCCAGTGAAATGCATCTTTTGCGTAGCGTACTCCAGGGGTAGCCCGGAAGTGTCGCCACATTTCTTGCGCCAACATAACATGCACACAACTTCCTAACCCTTACGTCTTTGTAATGTGGGAGGAAACCGGAGCACCCGGAGGAAACCCACGCAGACACGGGGAGAAGGTACAAACTCCTTACAGGCAGTGACTGGATTTGAACCCGGTCGTTGGCGCTGTAAAGCGTTACGCTAACCGCCAAAGGCAAAAAAAGCGATGACGTCAGGGATGAGACGATGTACGTTCTTTATAGAAAGAATTAGAAGTTTAGTGCTTAGTTATTATGAAACTGGAAGAATATCCATTTACCGGATTGTTGAATTTACAATATTTTATCTGTCAACCTTACCTTGTACGCTGAGCGGAATAAACTGTTCAGCAGGTTCTAGAATTGCGTGATGTATTTTAAAAAGGATGGCTGAAGCAAGAATTGAAAGGAACCTGTCAGTTCAAGTACTTTGCGACCTTACGTCAAGACGGGTAAATAGATTAGAGATGTGAGAGGTACTTTAGCAATTACAAAAGCAGACAGAGAGAGACAAGAAAATAAAAGAAAAATAAAGTCGCCACCTTCGACACATTGAAAATAATAATAATGTGAGAAAAGAAAACAATAGTATGACGAAAAACACATCATTAGGAAAACACAAATCAGTGAAGACAGAGTAATGCAGAATTAGCCCTGCAGCAATTAGATCAAACTTCTCTAAGGGAAGCTTTCCTGGAAGGAAAGAGGCTGTGAAATAAATTTTGCTGAAGGCGATGTACTGTGCACCGTGCTCGATTAGCTCATTTGAAAGGATTTTAAAAACCTTTGAAAATAAGCACAACATTCGTCATCTGTTTTTCCCCCCCAAAATAACAAACACACCCAATGGAAAGAAATATTGATTGAAGTCCCAGTTTATTTTTCGCTATTACCTATGCTTGTAATAGAGCGCATTTTCCGTACACAAGCAAAACAAGAGTGGGACGCAAAGGTCAAAGAATGCTTGCAGGAAATATCCAATAGACTTCAGTCGATTTTCCACAAAATACATTTGCAGAGAAGATGGGAGGCATTGAAGGTCGGGCATACACAAGCAAAGGCAGAATAGCCACACCTTTACGATGATTGCCTTATTTTGAGAAGTACATGGATCTGGTTTGTATTTCTAATTGAAAGATTACACAGCTGTACAGAATAATAGAAAACAATCAGAATAGAAACTGCATTTGCAGTAAATCTGAAACATAAAACATAAAATGCAAGAAAAATCGATTACTATCAGAAGTTTCTGTTTTTCTTTTCAATAAAACAAACTGACTGAAGTTGTTTTCTTTTAATTTTAGGAAATTAATAAAGGATGTAAGTGCAATACAAAATCAATATAAAAACCATACATTCCCTGTAATCATGCCAAATATCAATCTGTAATCTGTTCGAGGGGATGGGATGAAAATTGAGAGAGACGAATTTCAATTAATATTTCCAAAACAATTTCATTTCGTACACCGATAATATATCCATTAGGGAAAAATGGTTTTACACTTGGACCGTCTCATTCAAAAAAAACACAGAAAGAATTGTATAAAATATATCATGGTAATGATTTTGATTTCTGATTATTAACGTACATTCTCCACAAATTTCTATCGTTTCAGTCCAGAGGTAAACATCTCGTCGCCTCTCGGATAGATAAGACCATCTGCTTCGGAAATTTGTCATAGCCATGGGCCTTCTGGATGATTTGGATCTCAGACAATTGCCTTACTTGTTATTGGCCGTTTTCACAGGCACGTATTCGGAATGTATTTCCTGCCGCCTCGTAGGATTCACGAAGTATATGACTGACAATGATATATCCAATAAGTTGTTTCCGGAAAGCAAAATAAAAGAGCGAGAATGCTGGAAATCTGATGTATAAACCTAAAATACTGGACGCACCCAGGCAACCAGACAGAATCTGCCGGAAGCGAATCAAGGGTAACATTCACATTTGAAGACGTGTCCTCCGAAATGATTTCGATGTCTTCCACACTCTGTTCAGTGCACAAGGCACAACCTTGTCTGCGGATGCATGTGGGTTGAGGATTTTGATCAATGTGTGAATACATCTGAAAACTAACCACTTGACATACTGATTGACGAGAATGGAAACGTGTACAGTTTATAGCCGTTGGGTGCAGACTCGGCGAAATGAAATCACGTGACTTATGCCTTCAAATGTGAAGAGATCAGAACAAACGCTTCAGTGCCAGCGTACTGTCATGACCTTTTAGCAAAACGGTAATGTGGTTACTGCTACATCTATTGCGCAAAGTTTATTCCAATATTGTTGAACAAAAGTCAGCTGCGGTTCCTCGCATTTATGACAGCAAGCATTATCATAATGAAAAGTAATGAAAAATGAATATGAGTTTGGCAGCTGCAGCTATTGTGCAACGATATGCAACTGAGATTCCATCGTTCAATGAAAATTGGCTTTGTTGGAGGTATCCTTGCCTGAGTGTCACACAGCACGCCTAATAACATCGTTAAGTGTTCAGGCTCTGTGTTTGCACTACAAAATAATTTAGTTTTCTGTTAAGTTGAAATATTAATTATTTTTTGTAATCATAACTGGGTATCCAGGCCTAATTATATTGTGAAAAATAGATCGTTGATGTTGTAGTTGAAGATCGTCAGCCTGAGACCGCTTCCTTAACGGGTTTCTGCAGTGGTGCCCTTACACTAGGAAGATGAACGGAGAACAATCACAACCCTTCCGTTTTAGGTCGAGTGTGAATTGTCAGTGAAAACTTCGTAGCTTATTCATGGATTCCTATTCATTTAATTTCATTACACACACAGACACACACGCACTTGCGCGCGTCTCGCAGACTCATGCCGCTCGCTACCTTTTGTCAGACATTTTCTTATCATAATTTAGTTTCTCATTCCTGTTAGATTCATAATTTTCTGCTATTTCTTCAGATTTTCTATTTATCTTTTCCTTGAAGATAGACTTAAAATAATGGTTAATAAAATAATGCTGCTGATCCTGCAGAGATAACAACGCGAGAGCCAGAAGAGAAAAAACTTCACGTTTTCTTACGTGCAACTAGACATATCCGAATAGAATGTTTCACACAGGTTGAATAAAGGGATATAGAAGTTGAATTTAAGCAAAGGAGTCTGGATGCTGCTTTCAGAAAATTGAGAAGTATAAAAGTTGATCATGGGTTTTCAAAATATGTACGGCTACAGCGGGTCATAAAGCTAAATTATTTGACAAATAGTGGAAACAATTACTGAGAAACCTACCTCTGGCGATCGCAAAGTCTACAATGGAGTACCTGCAATACTGAACCAGTAATTCCAAAGCTTGGACCAACGTGTTCAACTAATAACCTACTGTCAGAAATAGGATAATGTGTGATGAGCAGCAGAGAAATAATGGAGAAATAAAAGGAAAACACCGAAGAGGTCGCAATTCATTGTCCAACCATGTTAGGGAACAACGAATCTGCTTCATGCGATGAACAGAAGGAAATTAGTTTTACCAAGAGCAGAGTATTGAAAGAATTATTGGCGCTGAAAGTCGATTGATACCAAATGATGGTCAATATGCATTTAAATATACCAATCGAAGGAACTGTTGAAGTAGGTGTTGCAGAGTTTATCATTTTCAAAATTCTGGAGACTGTAGAATAATGCTCGCAGATTGGACAGTGTAAAATGTAACCCCATGAATTAAAAAAGAGAGAAGAAAAACAAGAAACTGCAGACCAGTTAGTGTTACCTCAGTCATGGGGAAACTACTAGTCCATATTGGAAATACTGAGATAACAGGAGACCTCGGCAATATGATGGGATCAGAAAGTGTCGAAATGGATTTTGATAAGAAAAAGCAGTGTCCGACAGAACCAGTGGACTTTATGTGAGGATATGGCCAGCAGCAAAGCTAAATTGAAATTAGTAGACGTGCTGTTTTCAGATTTTGAGAAATCCTTTGATAAATCCCACATAAAAGGTTGGTGTGAAAATGACGTTGTGCGCGGTGTGAAGACAATATATTTGCTTTCCTGAGATTGCATCTCAAACAGGAAAAGCGAGCAGAAATATTTAGCCTCTTTTGAAATGCAGACAGTAAAATATTGGGTCCCAGAGGAGTGCACTATTGATATAATATTTGGTGGTGTTTATTACGACTATCTGATCCATCGGGAATTGTATTCTGGCTGTTTTTGTCTGCTTCCATGGAGTGATTCCATGGAGTGATTATTCTGAAAGTTTACCAGACTGATTCCTGAGATGTTAAAATGGTTGTGTGAGAAAAAAAAATAGATCATTAGGATTGTGTTTGCAAGAATTTGGAAAAACGAAGGGGAATCCAATCGAACCATGCAAAATTCTTACTGAGTTACACATATTGATACAGAGATGTATCCCATGACTTCTCTTCCTGGAATGAGGAATTATAGTCTAGGGATGTAGGGTATGACATTATTGACTGAGGTCAGTAACGTTTTCTTCACACAGAGGATGGTGCAATTGAAGAATTCCCTTGTTTTGAGTGCTGTAAATTCCACATCGGTGAATATGTTAACAAAAGTACAACGACAAAATGGGAAGTCATTCAAACAATCGGATCCGTCCGTTTCTGCGCAGAATAAACACGTCAGTCGTCTTCTATTTTCCTGTAATCCAATAATTTATTCCTGAAAAATTGCTCATAAACTCATTCTCCACCATCCCCGCTTGCTGCATTCGGAGTCAGTTACCTTAGCCAGATACTCTACCTGATTTTCTTTGGGATGTTGAATGAAACCGGAGAACCTCACGGTCAAAGGCAGGACTGTAAAGTCCGCGCAAATAGCGTCTATGGTCAATGTTGTTATGGGTCTGATTTTGCTTTTGTAAATGAATATGAAGACAACTTAATGCAGACTTTAACAGCTTGTCCATACCTCTGAAGTGAGTTGATCTCTTTTTAGAAAGCCAAACGGAAATTTACATTTAAAATTGATAAACAACTTGTAAGGGATCTACTGCCGCAGTTATTTCCCGCACAGAGTCCCAGAGAAACACATTCGAGTAGATATCATGGTTCACCCTTAAAAGTAAAACATTTGCGAAGTACAGGTTCTGCAGGCCCTGCATCCGATTATATAATGCTATATCACATAATCCTCAGTGATTGCTCATATCTCTTTATTTGTGCTAATTGGATTTGCAATATTTAATTTGTGGCTCCTTTTCCAATTTAATAAACTTTAGCAGCACTTCACGGTTGCTATCCTCTCTGAAAGTTGACTCATTCTACCCCAGTCGGAATGTTCATTACGACTGTATGATCCATCGGGCATTCTATTCTGGCTGTTTTTGTCTGCTTCCATGGAGTGATTCCATGGAGTGATTATTCTGAAAGTTTACCAGACAGATTCCTAAGATGTTAAAATGGTTGTGGAGTAACTTGCCGTTGATAAAGGGAAATGAGTAAATGTTAGTAAATAAAAAAAAGAACGTATACCAATTAACAGTCCGACGAAAGGCGAGACTACGGGAGCTAGGGATTTACTCTTTGGAGAGAAGGAGAATGAGCGGAGACTTGATAGAGATATACAAAATTTAAGAGGAATAGATGGACAGCCAGCGCCTCTTTTCCAGGGCAACAATATTCAATACAAGAGGGCATTGCTTTAAGGTAATGGGTGGGAATTTCTAGGTAGATATCAGAGGGAGGTTTTTCACCCGGAGAGTGATCGGTGCATGGAATGCGCTGCCTGGGGTGGTGGTGGAGGCAGATGCGTTGGTCAAGTACAGAAGATTGTTAGATAAGCATATGGAGGAATTTAAAATAGAGTGACATGTGGGAGAAAGGGGGTTAGATAGTCTTCGGCGTAGTTTAAAGGTCGGCACAACATGGTGGAACGAAAGGCCTGTATTGTGCTGTATTTTTCTGTGATTCTATGGTTCTTAAAATCAGTTAGTGCTGATGAAGTTGGCACAGGAAGGGATGTTATAATATTTTTCGAAATTTACTGGAGAATGTTCCACAAAACGAATATTTTCATTTGAGTATGTATTTTCACTGATCAAAGTAAGGATGATAATACAGGCGGCAGAGGGTTTTTCTCGTTTTAAATGATCTCAATTCCGCATGTACTGTATATTAAATTCCGCTGCTGATTATTAGAGTGAAGAACATGTTCCGTATCAGATATCTTTATTTGTCGCCTGTACATCGAAACACACAGTAAAATACATCCTTTGCGTAGAGTTCCCACAAGTGTCGCCACGCTTCCGGCGCCAACGTAGCTTCCGACAACTTCCTAACCCTTACGTATTTGAAATGTGGGAGGAAACCGGAGCACCAGGAGGAAACCCACGCAGACACAGGGAGAACGTACAAACTCCTTACAGACAGTGGGTGGAATTGAACCCGGGTCGCTGGCGCTATAAAGCTGCAAACCAACCGCTACACTACGGTGTCTGCATCATCAGTAACGTAATTTTCACCTAGCTTTTGAAACTTCCACCATAAAAATTCTGCAGTAGTTTGATATTTACTCCAGAATTACGCATGTCTCTTAATTGTAGAAAGATGATTACATCAATCTACAATCAAGTCATAAAAAAAACATAAGACAGAGAAGAGGGAATACCCCGACGTCCAATTAGATCATGCGCGATCTTTTACTTCAAGTGGTGTAAGATTACACCAAAAATACTCCCCAAAAGATCTGCCTGCATTGGCTGCTATATATTTTCAGACTGAAATAAACTGGAACAAAGAGTTTCACCAGAGCTTCTTTTTACACTGTATATCGATGATTTAGATTATGGAATAAATTGTTTTTTGGCTAACTTTGCAGATGACACCAAGATGGATGGAAGAGCAGGAAGTGTTGAAGAAACGGAAAAGTTGCAGAGAAACTTGGACAGTTTCGGAGAATGGGCAAAAAAATCGCAGATGAAATACAATGTGGAAAAAATGTGCCATAGTACACTTTGGAAGACGAAATGAACGGGCAGATTATTATCTAGATGGGGAGAAAAGTCAAAATTTGGAAGTGCAGAGTGACTTAGGGGTCCTCGTGCAGGATTTTCGAGAGGATAACCTCCAGGTTGGGTCGGCGATAAATAAAGCGATATTTTATGTTGGCAGTCATTTCAAGAGGAATAGCGTATAAAAGTAAGGATGTGTTGATGAGCTCTATGGGGGCACTGGTGAGACCTCATTTGGTGTACTGTGTGCAGTTGTGGGCCCCTTAACTTACAAAGGATGTACTGATGTTGCAGAGGGTTCAGAGAATATTTACGAAGATGTTTCTCCAAATGAAAGTGCTGACATACGAGGAGAGTTTGTCGGCTCTTGGACTGTATTGATTGGAGTACAGAACAATGAGAAGGGACCTCATAGAAACATTTCGAATGTTGAAAGGACTGGACAGAGTAGATGTGACAAAGTTGTTTGCTTTGGTGGGTGATTCCAGGACAAGAGGGCACAGTCTTAGAATTAGAGGGTACCCATTCAGAACAGAAATGAGTAGAAATTTATTTAGCCAGACGATCATGGATTTATGGAATATGTTGCCCCATACAGCTGTGAAGGCCCGATCATTGGAGTGTTTAAGGAGGAAATTGATAGCTATCTAATTAGTCAGGGTATCAATGTATATGAGGAAAAGACCGGGAACTGGGGCTAGATGGCAGAATAGCTTAGCTCATGGTGAGGTTGCAGAGCAGAATCGATGGGCCGAATGGCCTACTTCTGCTCCTTTGTTTTGTGACCTTGTGACCTTCTGATTTGGAAGCACAAGAAATGGGCCAGTTCTTAAATGAATCCCTCTTCTCTGCATGCACCATGGAGAAAGTTATGGAAGCTAAGGCTTTCACGGAAAGAATCGTGATGTCCTGAAATATATTGATATTACGAAAGAGCAGGCGTTAACGATGTTTAGACACATCAAGCTGGATTTTTACCCTGGACCGTATCAGATATATGCTATGATGTCGTTGGACGCAAAGAAAGATTCTTCACAGAGACATGGCTCACCCCAGCACTCCAGACACAGCGTTGCAGCCCGAAGGATTCACCATCCAATGCATGGACCGGACGACAACATCAGGTAGAGGCAGAGCCGGCGGAGTTTGCTTCATGATTGACCCACTGTGATACATAGACGTGGCAGTATTGGCTCAGTCCTGCTCCACCGACTTGAAACAACTGACGGTCAACTTTTGTGCGTTCCACGTGCGGACGGAAAGCTCCGCCGTTAGCCTGGTAGCAGTGATCACGCCACCCCTGGCAAACGACAGTCTGGAACTGGAGGAGCTGAGAACGGTGATCAACTGTCACGAGACAGCTCACCCCGATTCCTTGCCCATCACCACGGGGTCTCCAACCAGTTTAGCCTGAAGAAGTCTCTAATTAACTGCCACTAACACATCACCTGCAGAACAAGAGGAGCCAACATATTTTATCACTCTCACACCGCCAGCAAGAACGCTTACCGTGCTGTCCTGCTCCCGAACGTTGGCAAGTCCGAACAATTGGCTGTACTTCTACTACTTGGTATATAACCAGAGGTTGAGGACCGCAGCGGCAACGTACTGCGAAACAGTTGTCAATGGAGGCGAAGGAGCGTTTACAGGAATGCTTTGAATTGGTGGACTGGGCCATTTTCAGGGATTCATCTGTCGATATGAATTAATATGCCACAGCCAACACAGAATTCATCAAGACCTGCTTGGCTGTATTTGCCTTCCGGTGCACACCGAGTTTTCCCACACCAGAAGCCCTGAATGAGCCAAAAGATTCGCAGTAATGCCTAAAGACAGGCCTGTGGCGTTCAAGACCGGCGATCCAGATTCCTACAAGAAATACAGCTACGACATGCAGAAGGCCATCCTGAGAGAAAAATGTCAATTCTGTGTGAAGTTAGAGACGCAATCGATGAATGACAGCTTTAGCAGGATTTGTATGCATTTGCTTCCTCTGAGCGAAACCTATCAGCATAAATGGCAGTGATACTTCACTTCCAGATGATCACAATGCCTTTATGCACCCTTCAAAAGGGAGAATCACACAAGTCCTGTGCGAATCCTCACAGTTTCCGGCGACCGTGTGCTCTCCGTCTCGGAGGCCAATGTTAGAACATCCCTCAAGATCGTGAACCTTCGGAAGTCGTCAGGCCCCAATTACGTGCCTGGCCGGGGATGGAAAACCAGTGCCGACCAATTGGACGGAGTGTAAAAGGACAACTTCAACCTCGCATTGCTGCAGCCTGAGTGTCCCACCTACTTCAAACAGGCAGCAATCATCCCGGTGCCAAAGAAGATCAGAGTGAGCTGCAACAATGAATATGCACCAGTAGCATTCACATCCACTGCGATGAACTGCTTTGAGAGTTCGGTTATAGATAGAATTAACTTCTGCCTGAGTAAGGACCTGCACCCGTTGCAATTTGCCTACTGCCACAACAGGTCTACGCTGGATGCAACCTCACTGTCTCTGCACTCTGCTTTGGAGCACGTAGAAAACAGCAACATGTAAGTCAGACTGCTGTTTATCGATTAAAGCTCGACGTTCAATACGATCATCCCCTGAGTACCGATCAACAAGATTCAAATCTTGACTTCCTTATCGGGTAACTACCGTCAGTGCGGACCAGTAATAACATCTTCTTGTTGACAATCAACACAGGCGCACCTTAGAGATGTGTGCTTAGCCCACTGCTCTACTCTCTCTATGCACATGACTCTGTGGCCAAGCACTTTCTTCCTCAACATTTCTCACTAACTCCTCTGCTCCCTGCCACCCACCCACCTACCTTTCTTATTATACTAAGGTATCATTTACATTAACCAGATACAACATTTATTAACAGCTGTATAAGTTCCCTTCTACAATGAGATGGACTATGACCTCACGATCTACCTTGTTGTGACCTTGAACTTTATTGCATTGCACTTTCTCTGTATCTGCGACACTTTACTCTGTACTGTTCTTGTTTTTACCTGTACTACATCAATTCACTTTGTACTAACTCAATGTAACTGCACTGTGTAATGAATTAACCTGTACGATCGGTTCGTAAGACAAGCTTTTCATTGTACCTCGGTACAAGTGACAATTATAAACCAATACCAATACCAGTACTCTACAGTTTTCTTTGGGATGTTGAAAGAAACCGGGAACCTGGAAGAAACCCACGCGGTAATGGACATACGTATAATCTCTGCCCAACTGGCATGCGTGACTAATGTTGTTATGCGTGTGATTCTGCGTTTGCAGATGGAAATGAAGACAAACTTAATTGAGACTTTAACCGCTTTTAGATAGATTTTTTCAAAGTCAAATGGTGAGTTAATAAACATCTTGTAAGGGATTTACTGCCACAGTCATTTACTGTACAGATTCATAGAAAAAGCAGATTCCCGAGGATGTCATGATTCAGCGTTAAAGATTAAATATTGATGAAGTGTAGTTTCTGCAGGCCATGACTGTGCATCAGCTGACGTAATGTTACACCACAGAAACCTCGGCAATTGCTTATCTCACTTTATGTGTTGTATTTAGATATACATTATTCAATTTGTGGCATCTAATCGGAGTTATTGAACTTTAGAAACACTTCAGGGTTGCTGTCCGCTCTGCAGATTGACTGGTCTTTATCCATTCGAAATGGTCCCGGGGAACTTTGGTGATGAAAATGTAGATGATGTCGTTAAATGTAGATAATTTAAGACAGAATTCTCCTCGTCTTAAGTTATCTTCATTCCCCATACCTATTAAATTCCACTGATGTTCATTAGTGTGAAGAAAATATTTCGATGGGTCAATTATGCAATTTGCACTTGGGTATTGAAACTTCTGTGATGAACATTCTGAAGCAATTTGACAATTCCTCCAAAATTACGTATGTCTCGTATTTGTAGAATAATGATTACATCAATCTACAATCAAGTCACAAGAACATAAGAGACAGAAGTGGGGACACTCCAACATTCAATGAGATCATGCATGTTCTTTTACTTCAAAATTATGTAAGATTAAAAGACGAACAAGCATACTTCCCAACAGATATACATGCAATGGGTTCTATACATTTTCAGACACAGAAAAACTCAAACCAGGAGCTGTATCAGAGAATAAACCTTATCTTATTCACCAAAGTAAAGGAGTGTGAAGATAGAAATTGATTGAATATGTGAGTGGAAGGACTCTCACGTTTATAGGACGAAGTGCGAAGGTCAAAGGTTGGTTGGATTAGGAGACCCTGGGCAACGAGAGGCAGATATCAGGTACAGGCGGCTGGTATCACCCGAGTCCCTTGAGAAGTTTAATGGATGTAGGAGTACACTTAAACACGAAATCATGAGGGCAACGTGTTGATATGACATATACTTGCCAGGTAAGATAAACAAGAACACTAAGAGAATCAAAGAGGACATTAGGTGTACAAGGGTAACAGAGGTAGAAATAGGATGAGTGTTGTTGTCTATACTTTGAACAACGTGAGAAGTGCAAGACTTCTTGTCTGTAGGTACTATTGAGAAAGTCACGGAAGCTAAGGATTTCAAGGAAGGGAACAGTGATATCTGGAAATATATTGATCTTACTAAAGAGGTGGTGTTAGCGATACTGAAGGTGGATAAATCCCTGGGCCTGACCAAATATATCCAAGGACGAAGTAGAGCGCAAGGGGAGAAATTTCAAGGGCCCTGCCAGAGATTTTTATTTTATCTTAGTTGGGCATGACGTACCAGATGACAGTTAATTGGCTATTCTTGTGACTTGACTTAAGAAGGGATAAGTCAGGGAAGCTCAGGACAATGAGCCTAATATCAGTGGCGGATAGGTGACTGAAGGCAATTTTTGAGAGATACAATTCATCTGCATTTGTCAAGCCAATAGACAGTAGACAAATGACAATAGGAACATAAGTAGACCATTCGGCCCTTCGAGGCTGCTCCGCCATTTTGAGATCATGGCTGATCCTCAACAATCAATATCCTGTTCCTGCCTTGTCTGCATATACGTTGATTCTCCTATCTTTGAGAAACCTATCCAGCTCATTCTTGAAAGTTCCCAGAGAATTGGCCTCCACTGCCCTCTGAGGCAGTGCTTTCCACAAATTCACAACCCTCTCGGAGAAGATTTTTTTCCTCTCCTCTGTCCTAAATGGCTTAGCCCTTATTCTTAAATCATGCCCCCTGGTCCTGCACTTCCGCAACATCTGGAACATATTTCCTGTCTCTATCTTGTCCAATCCCTTAATAATCCTGTATGTTTCAATAAGATCCCCTCTCAATCTTCTCAATTCCAGCGTGTACAATCCCAGTCTCTCCAACCTCTCAGCATAAGATAGTCCGGACATCCCCGGAATTAACCTCGTTAACCTACGCTGCACGCCCTCGATAGCCAGGATATACTTCCATAACCCTGGAGACCAAAACTGTACACAATACTCCAGGAGTGGTTTCACCAGGGCCCTGTACAAATGCAAAAGAATCTCTTTGCTTTTGTACTCAATTCATCTTGTAATACAGGCCAACATTCCATTAGCCTTCATCACTGCCTGCTGCACTTGCTCATTCACTTTCAGTGACTGATGAACAAGGACTCCTAGATCCCTTTGTATTTCCCCCTTACCGAACTGCACACCATTCAGATAATAATCCGCCTTCCTGTTCCTGATCACAAAGTGGATAACCTCACACTTATCCACATTAAACTTCATCTGCCAAGTATCTGCCCACTTACCCAACCTGTCCAAATCACCTTGAATTCTCCTAACTTCCTCTTCACATGTCGCACTGCCACCCAACTTTGTATCATCAGCAAACTTGCTAATGTTATTCACAATGCCTTCATCTAAATCATCAACGGAGAGCGTAAACAGCTGCGGTCACAGCAACGAGCCCTGTGACACCCCACTAGTCACGGCCTGCCATTCTGAGAAACATCCCTTCACCCCTACCCTTTGTTTCCTATCCGCCAACCAGTTTTCTATCCATGTTAATACCCGCCCCCCAATTCCATGAGCCCTAATTTTACCCACTAATCTCCTGTGCGGCACTTTATCAAATCCCTTCTGAAGGTCGAGGTATACAACATCCACTGAATCTCCCTCGTCTATTTACCTGGTTACACCCTCAAATAAACTCCAGTAGATTAGTCAAGCATGATTTGCCCTTAGTAAATCCATGTTGACTCGACCCAATCCTATCATTGCTATCCAAATATGCCACTATTTCATCCTTAATAATGGACTCTGTCATCTTCCCCACCACAAATGTTAGGCTAACTGGACGATAGTTCCCCGTTTTCTCCCTCCCTACTTTCTTAAAATGTGGGATAAAATTTTCAGCCAAGGGCTGATTCTGGATAGTCAGCATGAAATTGTGCGTGGGAAGTCATGTCTCACAATGTAATGAGCATTCTTGTAGAGGTGACCAGCAGGAATGATTAGGTCAGGGCTGTAGACCTGGTCGAGATGTACGTTAGCAAGACATTTGACAATGTCCCGCGTGGTAGGCTGAATCAGAAGGGTAGATCACATTGGATCCAGAGTGAGGTACCCAATTAGATTCAACATTGGTGACAGGAGTAGAGAGTGGAGTGGAGGGTTAATTTTCAGACTGGAGACGTGATTGGGGGCTATGCCGCAAGGATCGGTACTGGGATCACTGCTGCTTGCCATGTATTGGATGAGAATGTACGCGTCGTGATTCATCAGTTTGCGGATAACAACGATATTGGTGGTGCTGTAAACAGTGAAGAAACTTGGCTAAGGTTGCAATAGGATCTTTTTCAACTAAGAATCTGGACAAAGGACGAGCAGCTGAAGTTTAACAGACATGTCCGAGGTAATGCATTTTGGGAAGCTATGAGAGGGGCATGCCATATACTGTGAACGTCAGGACCGTGCGGAGTGGGTAGAACAGAGAGACCTTGGGGGAACAAGTACATAGTTACCTGATAGTGGCGACGCTATTTAGACAAAATGCTGAAGAAGGCATATGGCATGCTTGTTTTAATCGGACAAAGCCATTTAGTTAAAGAGTTGGGATGTCATGTTACAGCTGTGGAGAACGTTGGTGAAACGACACATGGAATATTGTGTACAGTTCTTTTCGCCACCCTTTACAAAATACCTGACTAATCTAGATAGGATGCATACAAACATTCTGAGGGACTGGAGGTCTTGAGTACTGAGGAGAGACTGGATCGGCTTGGACTCTTTTCTCTGGAGCGAAGGAGGATGAGGGGTGACCTTATAGAACCACATTTATAAAATTACATTAGACATAGATAAAGTTGATGGTCGCCGTCTCTTCCCCAGGGAAATGGGGTTGAAAACTAAGGTCATACGTTTAAGGTGCGAGGGGAAATATTTAAAGTGGACCTCTGAGGCCAGTTTATTACACAGATTGTGGTCAGTCTATGGAACGAACTGACAGAGTAAGTGCTCGGGTCGGTTAAAATTACAAGGTTTAAAAGATATTTACAGAAGATACATGGTAACGAAAGATTTCGATATAGACCAAATAAAGGAAAATGAGGAATGCGCAAGAAATCATGTTGGTCCCCGTGGACAAGTTGGGCCGAAGGACCTT
Source organism: Pristis pectinata (assembly GCF_009764475.1). Classification (NCBI taxonomy): domain Eukaryota; kingdom Metazoa; phylum Chordata; class Chondrichthyes; order Rhinopristiformes; family Pristidae; genus Pristis; species Pristis pectinata. The sequence goes on from NC_067417.1 coordinate 50,926,721, forward strand.
TATCCCTGCAGTATAACTCTGTGATTCTAAGAAGCCTACTGGTTACCAATTCAAAAATATAACATAGTTCGATTCACTCTTTTTTAATTGAGAAAATCAAGGTATCTAGGATTATGCATGATCTTTTTGGTCTGGAATATATGTGACGACTGAAATTCACAGAACTCTTGGTTTGAGAATTCCAAAGGATCACTTCATTCTCGATGAAGCCATTTATTCCCATCTCTGTCTTGAATGGCTGACCGTTTATTTAAACTGTGACACCTGGTTCCTGACGCACCAGACATAGAGAAGGTAAATTTCGTATTTACTCTGTCAAAATATTTTTATGTGTCGAAGTGATAATTCCTCGCTGTCATCAATTCAAGAGAGTGCTGTCCAAGTTTGCTAAATTTTTGCAACAGGATAAAGCCCCTTGCCCTTAATAGAAAAACTGATATATTTGCACTCCATCTATCAAGTTTATTTATGTTATAGACAGGTTAGCAGACCGGTATCCAATATCTGGTGTACAATATTCCAGCTACAGTCTCGGCACTTCGTTATGAAAGGAGAAGAACGGCTCTGCTCGTGTATTCCAAATATCTTCCTATAAGGGCTACTATATCGTTTGCCGCTCGACTTCTTGCTGCACCAAATGTTAATTTAACCTAAGTTCCTGCACCTTTTAAATATCAGCACCTTTCACTTTCATTTATTTTTCTTTTGTAACAAACCTCACATATTTACACATTATCAACATTTTTTTTGCTGGCCCATTCCTTTTGCCTGAAGGTTTGTTGCTTCCTGCTCAGAACATTGTTGTCTCTAAAATTTCCATCATCAACAATTTTGCATACACAGTAGCTGGCTGCACATAGATTTATTGATAAACACCTTGGACCCAGATAACAATCTCTGTCGCAAACAACTAGTCAGTTCCTAACAGTCTGTGAATGACCAGTTCATATTTTCTGAACTATTTTACATGTTAGATATTCCTCAATCCCTGCCAGTATACTTCTCCTGCGGGCGTGTGTTCTAACTACGTCTACCGAGCCCTTGTGCAGAACCTGCGAGTCCAAAAGACATCATAAACTGCTCCGCCACATGTATTCGGTTGGTGACAACATTAAAACCTCCCTTAGATGTGTCAATTGTGACTTCACTTTTTAAAAAATTCAGAGATTCATATAATTAAGACCTGATGTCTTAGGGCATTCAGACCGTTTAGTTCAGCTATTTCTTGCTTATTTTAGCTATTCCTTACGTATTCCGCTTTTTAGGTCTCACCAGATGAGTCGCTATCCTCCGTTGCTGGAATGTATTGTTTGAGGTCTTCCATTGAGGCGGCAGAACAGCATTTGTTCAACGTCTCGAATGCCTTATGCTCAGTTATAACTTCGAGTATTTCAGTGTTGTAATGGTTCCCATTAACTCTTGTTCGTCTTTCTCATTTTACATAACTATGGAAGAGGTGGGCTGAAAGGGTCAATATCTCTGCTATTTGATTCTATAATTCTATGGGACGTCAAAGCCATTGTATTCACACAAGGCTGAAAGTTATAGACAGCAATTCTAAGGAATCCTGCATGACAAGGGCTGGATAAAGGCAAAAACGAAAGCTGATGTAGGAATAAAGTACTGAAAACAAGAGAAGCCCTTTAACAGACCAAGTGCTGGGGAGAGGACTAAAGATGAAATTAGTCGGGCAATTCTGAGGCTCGAAATATTACTGGCAAACAAAATAAAGGAAAGTTGACACGATATATCCCAGGCTACTACAATGAGAGGCAAGAAGGGAGATTGTTGTGGCCTGGACAGATTTTCCTAAATCCTTGCTGTCCATCGGTGAGGTACCGGATGACGGGAGAACTTGACGTGTTGGAATGATGGATTTTGTCAAAGATTCAGAGAGAGATGCAGAATGGAAACAAGCGATTCGTCCGACAGAGTCAGCGAAGATCATCAAGCATCCAATGAAAGAACAGATCGATGTCATGTTTTATTCCCCCAACATTGTTATCAATTCCCCCAGGTCCTACCTCTCAACTATATGGGGCGCAATCTACAGTAGCCAACTTTTCTATCAACCTGCATTTCACTGCGAACTGGAAGGAAAGCAGAGTGACCGGAGGAAACCCATGCAGTCACAGGTTGCACGTGAAAACTGCAAAGTCAGGATTGAATCCAGGTCTCAGTCGCTGCGAGGCAGCTTCTCCACTTGCTATGCCGCAGGGTAGGGCATGTACAATGAATGGCAGGGCCTGAGGGAGAATTAAAGAAGAGAGGGACTTTGGAGTACGTCCAAAGATTTATACAAAGGCAGATAGTATAGTGAACTAGGTACAGATGATATATGGCTTCATCAGGGTAAGGAGGATATGGCACTCATAAGTAAAACACTGATTTTATAAACAATGGTTTGGTCAAACTTCGATTACTGTGTGCATTTCTGGACAGCGCAAGAGTTCAAGCACATGATTGCACTGAAGGGTGTGCAGAGGAGATTTACAAGGATATTGCCTGGGATGGAGCGTTACCGTAATGAGTAGAGACTGGCTTGCCTTGGTTTATTTCCTTTACAGCAAAGCTCTGCGGTGGGGGAGGGGTGGGGGTGGCGATTCTGATGAAGGTATGCACAATTATGGAGGACATAGATGAAGAATATAGGTTTAAACTTTTTTAACGAGGCCGAGAGTGTGGGTAATGTGAACGTTAGAGTGCATAAAAGGAAGAAAAGAAAATCACCCAGTTGTTGTAATCTGGAACACATTGAGGCGAGCTATATTTGAGTTACCGGTGCTGTCTTTGAGGTAAAAGTGCTGAGGCTTTCTCTGCGGATGCTTCGACGAGTGGGATGAACAGTCAGAAGAGGCAAGGTAAGATAAACTACGGTCTTTTTTTCACCTTTCCACTTTTGCCTTATTGGAGTCGTGATAGCAATCACGGCAGTCTATATTCCTCTTGCAGGTTGTGGAAAATCACGGAGAGTCCCGGTGTCTCTCGTGACTATACCTGTGAGACGTGTCCAGGTGCAGCGCTGGACAGGCTGCATCCAGCGTCTGAATCTGCAGTTGGACTCGCTCAAGCGCATCCCTGATGTGAGAATCGTTCAGAGCAGGTTTGGTGAGCTTGTCACACATAAGGTGGAGGCAGCATGTAGTCTGCTGACCACCAACAACGGTAGTAGGAGTAGGCAGTGTGTGCAGGATTTCATTGTGGGCATTACCTTCAGTAAAATGTATACCATTTTGAATAATGTCGTGCTGAGGACCCTTTAGATTAGAGCAGCAGTAGACTGTGGCTACACAACTAGCCCTGATGCACGGAAGCACATGATGGAGATATAGAGCGGTATAATGATATAATACACCACACTTCGGGGGCAGACAGGAGATTCTGTGGCCCCAAAGAGATACCACGATGGTATAATTTCTATCGGGTTCCGAGGACAAGGATGGATCGAAGCGGTTGCAGACAAAAGGGAGAGGGCGAGCAGCCGGAGGTGGTGGTACACATTGGTACAAGGACAAAAGTTGAAAAAAGAGGTGAAGTTCCACAGAAAATACATGGAACCATAGAACCATAGAACAATACAGCACAATACAGGACCTTCGGCCCACCATGTTGTGCTGACCTTCAAACCACTCCTAAGAATATCTAACCCCTTCCTCCCACATATCCCTCGATCTTAAATTCTTCCATATGCGTATCTAAAAATCTCTTGAACTTGACCAACGTATCAGCCTCCACCACCACCCCAGGCAGCACATTCCAGGCACCGACCACTCTCTGGTTGAAAAACCTCCCTCTGACGTCTCCCTTGAACTTCTCATCCATTAATTTAAATCCATACCCTCTTGTATTGAGCATTGGTACCATGGAGAAGAGGCGCTGCGTGACCACTCTATCTATTCCTCTTAATATTTGGTATACCTCTATCATGTCTCCTCTCATTCTCCTTCTCTACAATAAGTAAAGCCCTAGCTCCTTTAGTCTCTCCTCATAATCCATACTATCTAATCCAGGAGGCATCCTGGTAAATCTCCTCTGCACCCTCTCCAACGACTCCACAGCCTTCCTGTAATGATGCTACCAGAATTGGACACAGTACTCTAAGTGTGATCTAACCAGAGTTTTGTAAAGATGCATCATTACTTAGCGGCCCTTAAACTCTATCCCACGACTTACGAAAGCTAACATCCCATGAGCTTTCTTAACTACCCTATCCACCTGTAAGGCAACTTTCAGTGATCTGTGGATATGAACCCCCAGATCCCTCTGCTCCTCTACACTGCCCACAATCCTGTCATTTATTTTGTATTCCGCTTGGAGTTTGACTTTCCAAAGTGTACCACCTCACACTTCTCCGGATTGAACTCCATCTGCCACTTGTCAGCCCAGCTCTGCATCCTATCAATATCCATCTGTAAGTGTCGACAGCCCCCCACACTATCCACAACACCACCGATATTTGTGTCGTCTGCAAACTTGCTAACCCACCCTTCATCTAAGTCATAAATAAAAATAACGAAAAGTAGAGGTCCCAGAACCGATTCCTGTGGGACACCACTAGTCAAAGCCTTTCAATCCGAATTCACTCCCTCAACCACAGCCCTCTGCTTTTTACAGGCAAGCCAATTCAGAATCCACTTGTCCAAGCCTCCCTGGATCCCTTGGCCTCTGTCCTGCTGAAGAAGCCTCCTATGTGGAACCTTGTGAAACTTCTTACTAAAATATATGTAGACCACATCTACTGCTCTTCCCTCATTATTCTTCCTGGTCACCTCCTCCAAGAACCCTATCAGATTTGTGAGGCAAGATATTCCCTTCACAAAGCCATGATGGCTGTCCTTAATCAGTCCATGATTCTCTAAATGATCATAGATCCCATCTCTTAGAATCCTTTCTAGAAGCTGGCCCACCACGGACGTAAGGCTCACAGGTTTGAAATTCCCTGGACTATCCCTACAACCTTTTTGAATAAGGGGACAACATTCGCCACCCTCCAATCCTTCGGTACTATCCCCGTGGACAACGAGGACTCAAAGATCCTAACCAACGGTTCAGCAATCTCGTCCCTCGCCTCACGAAACAGCCTGGGAATATTCCATCAGGCTGCGGGGACTTATTTGTCCTAATATTTTCTAACAGCTCCAAGACATCCTCTCTCTTAATATCTACATACTCTAGAACATTACCCTGACCAACACTGTCCTCAGCGTCATCAAGACCCCTCTTCTAGGTTAATACTGAAGAGAAGTATTCATTGAGAACCTCACCCACTTCAACAGCTTCTAGGCACATCTCCCACCTTTGTCTTTAGTCGGACCTACCTTTACTCTACCCTTACTTCTGCTCTTCACATACGAGTAAAAAGCCTTTGATTCTCCTTAATCCTACTCGTCAAAGCCTATCATGTTCCCTTCTCGCTCTCCTCAGCTGCTTCCTTGCTACTCTATATTCCTCACAAGCCCTATCTGATCCTAGCTCTTACACCTGATGTATGCTGCCTTCTTCTTCCTAACTAGTTGTTCCACCTCTCGAGTCATCCATGGTTCCTTCACCCTAACATTCCTTCTCTGCCTCACCGGGATACGTTTTATCCCGAACATCCTGCAAGAGATCCCTGAACAACGACCACATCTCCACAGTACATTTCCCTTCAAAAATGTCATCACAATTTACACTCTCAAGTTCTCGCCTTATAGCCTCATAATTTGCCTTTCCCCAATTAAATATCTTCCCGTCCTCTTTGCTCCTATCCCTGTCCATGACAATGCTAAAGGTTATGGAGCAGTGGTCGCTGTCCCCCAAAATGCTCACCCACCGATAGATCTGTCACCTGACCCGGTTCATTACCTAAAACTGGATCTAATATGGCATCCCCTCCAGTCGGCCTGTCAACATCCTGTGATAGAAATCCGGTCTGGACACACTTAAGAAACTCCGCCCCGTCTAATACTTGGGAAGTTGAAGTCTGCCACGATAATAACCTAGTTATTTTTGCATCTTTCCAAAATTTTCCTCCCAATCCGCTCCTCAGTATCCCTACTGCTACCGGAGGACCAATAGAATACTCCCAGTTGAGTAACTGCTTCTTTCTTGATCCTGACTTCCACTCATATTGACTCTCGAGATGATCTTTCTACATTATCCACCCGTTATGCAGCTGTAATAGTTCTCTGAGCAGTATCGCCACCCCTATTCCTCTTCTACCTCCTTCCCTATCACTTTTAAAACACTGAAAACCAGGAATATTCAATATCCATTCCTGCCCTGGTGTCACCCATGTCTCTGTAATGGCCACAATATCGTAGTACCATGTACTTATCCAAGATCTCAGTTCATCTCCCTTATTCCTGATGCTTCTTGCATTTAAGTAAATGCACTTTAACCCATCCACCTTATTAGTTTTATAGGCTGTAATCTGCTTCTCCTTCCTCAAATCCTCTCTGCCTGTCAGATCTGAACTTTCCCCATCCCCTTCTTCATCTGACCTACTCATCCGATTCCCATCCCCCTCGTAAACGAGTTTACACCCTCCCGAACCACCCTAGAACACCTAACTGCAAGGATATTAGCCACCCTCAGGTTCGGAGGAGATATACGGAGATAGGAAGAATGTTAAAAAGCCAGTCCTCAAGGGCAGTGATCGGTGGATTACTCACAGTGCTACGTACCAGTGAGTGTAGGATTAGAAGGATAGGGCAGATGAATGGGTGGCAAAGGAGCAGATGCAGGGCGTAGCTATTCAGCTTTTTGGATGATTTGGATCTCTTCCGGGGAATAGGTAACCTGCAAGCGATGGATGGGCTGCCCTTGAAACGGAGAGAGTCATAAATCCCGGCAGGGAGATTTGAGAGATCTGCTTGGGGGTGGTCGCGGTGGGGGGAGCCAACACAGTCGTGAATTGATGAGAAGTTTGGGCTAAATACAGAAGTCAAAAAAAGCAAGAAGAGTAGACTGTGCAAGCATGAGCACGGCAGCGAGCCAGGGAAAATTTATGGTTAAAACTGCATTTATTTCAAAGCAAGAGTTCTGAAAGTGAGTCAGTTGAACTCAGAAGGTGGATGGGTATATGAAACTGGGAGATTGTAGCTATGGCAGAAACATGGCTGAGGGAGGGACATGACTAGCAGCACTATATTCCGGTTTGCAGATTCAAGAGCAGGGATAAAGGTGGAGGTTAGAGAGGAGGGAGAGTTGCGTTTTTGATTACTAAGGAAATCCTGGCAATTCATAGGATATTCCAGTGGTAACGTTCAGTGAGACTATATGGGAGGAATGGGAAATACTAAGAGGCTGGTTACTTTGACTGTATTGCATTGTAGTTCCCCAATAGGCAACAGAAGAACAGGAGCAAATGTGCCAGGAGCAGGAAAATGCTTTCAGCTTAAAATTTGTGCAACAGTGGGTGATTTTAACTTTCTAAATATTGTCTGGGAACGTCATAGTGTTAAGGGCTTGGATGGAGAGAAATATGTTAATTGAGTTCAGGACAGAAAATACAAATCAATATGTCGATGTCCCTGCCAGAGAAAGGGCAAAATTCGACCTCATCCTGGGAAATAAGGCAGAGCAAGTGACTGAACTGTTAGCAAATAGCACAATTCCAATAATTTTAAATATTTTTGGGAAAGGATAGGTTTGGTCCACAAGTTAAAATACTGAAATTGGGGCAAGGCTAATTTAGATGGTATCAGGTGGGAAGAAGAGTTGACTGAGTAAGCCTGTTTTCAAGTAAAGCAATGTCCAGCAAGTGGGAGGCTTATTGAAGTGAGAGGCAGCATGTTCCTGTTAGATTAAAGAGTAAAGCAGACAGGAATAAGGAACCCTGTATCACATGAGATATTGAGCCTCTGGTGAAGAAAGAAGAGGTCTATATCAAGGACAGGCAACCGGTATTAAATGAAACTCTTACAATGTACAGCGAGTGTAGGAGTCCAGTTAAGAGGAAAATCTGTAGGGCAAAGAGAGGGCATGAGATCGCGTTAGCATATAAGCTAAAGGAGAATCCAAACGGATTAGGTCAGTATATTAAGAGAAAAGCAGTAACTGGTGAGAGAAGACGTTCTCTTGAAGATCACCGATACCTTTTATGTGTCGAGCCATGGGAGATGATGGAAGTTATTAACGCATGGTTCTCGTTTGTATTTACCGGGGAGAAAGACGTGGATACGAGGGGACAGAGAGGTTAAACGTGATGGTTTGAAGAGAGCTTACTTTGCAGAAGAGGACGTACTGGAGGTCTCAAAACGCATAAAGGTAGATTTGAGGGATCAATTTTGTCCAGGACATTGTGGAAGAAATTGCGTGGTCGCTCGCGAAGTTATTCGCATTATGGATAGCCATCGGTGAGATGTTGGAAAACTGAATGGTGGCTAATGTTGTGTCTTTATTTAGCAAAGTCTGCAAGGCAAATTCTGAGAACTGCAGACCAGTGAGCTTAAATTCAGTGATGTGTAAGTTACCGGAGGAGATTCTGAGATTCAGGAGCTACATGCATTTAGAAAGGAAAGGACTGATTAGAAATGGCATGTATTTGTGCGTGGGAGATCATGTCTCACGAATTTTCTGGAACGTTTTCAAGATGTCACCAAGAAGATTGATCAGGGAGGTGTGTGGATTTTGCAAAACCTTGACAAGATTCCGCATGGTAAGCCAGTCCGGAGTGTTAGATCACATGAGATTCAGGCCAAGCAAGATACAAAATTATTTAAATCTTAGCCGTTGATAGTTCACTGCCACGTAATGTCTCAAAACTCACGATATCGTTCTGTCGATATATTAGACACTTTGTGAATAAGATGGCGCCGGAGGGAGGAGACACCTTGCCGGCAGTTAACTGCAACATATTTTTATAGCCGAAATCTCACCTTTTGAAGCTGGAAAAAAGCAGTGAAAACTACTGCAGTAACCAACGTGCGTTTAATCCATTTAATTGAATTGACAATACTACGAACTGGCGAGTACTGACAGGTTCGGCAGATGCGACCAGTCAGAAGGCAAACACATTACTTGAAAATATCGGGTAGGTCTCTACTGTCACAGAAAACATGGCTGCAGGAGAGGGATCCACGTAAGGCCTCTCTCTCGAGCATCCTCCTGGCTATTGTGCAGTCATTAAAACGGAGATTGAGTACCTGAGAGCAAGATATTTTTCATCAGACGAACATGAGGGAATGCTGTGTAATCTCTTTCTCAGAGACATGGCTTACGCCCAGCTTTCATGACACAGCCCTCCAGCCCGGGTATTTGTCGTGGACCTGACGGCATCATCGAGTAAGGAAAAAGGTGGAGGTGTCTGCTTTATGATAAACTCTTCGTGGTGCACGGGCATTGGCAGTCTCTTCCCATTCTGGATCCCCGACCTGGAACATCTGGTAGTGAAGTTCCGACCTTTATACCTCTGCGGGAGTTCACCCCCATCATGTGATTGGGAGCTGAATGTCCAAGAGTACACTATGTGTAGGAAAGATAGCGGGTAGGTAGCGGGGCTGTCGTGGCCCTGATGGTAAGCAACAATATTAAATCACTAGAAAGAAGAGACATAACATCAGCAGAGGTAGAATCCTTATGGGTTGATTTAAGAAATGGCAAGGGTAAAAGGACCCTAATAGCCACTATATACAGGCCCCGAAACCGCAGCCAGAATGTGGACTATATGTTGCAGCTAGAAATGGAAAAAGCCGAGTCAGAGAGACAATGTCAAGAAAATTAAGTGGCACTTTAACATGAAAGTGGATTGGGAAAGTCAGGAAAGTACTGGATCTCAGGAGAGAGAGTTTTTGGAATGTCTACGGGATGGACTTTTGGCGCAGCTTGTTGATGAGCCCACCAGGTGATCGGACGGTTTTGATTGGCTGCTGTGTAATGAACCTGAAGTGATTAGGAAACTAAAGGTAAAGGAACCCTTAGGAAGTAGTGATCATAATATGATTGAGTTCAGTTTCAAATTTGAAAAGGAGAAGCTGATATCCGGTGTGTCAATAATTCAATGAAACAAAGGAAATTACAGTGGCATGAGAGAGGAACTGGCACAAATAGATTAGAAAAGTAAGCTAAATGAAGGGACAGCAGAGCAGAAATGGATGAAATTTCTACAAGAAATGAGGAAAATGCAGGATAGGAATATTCCAAGAAAGAAGAAAATAATGAATGCAAAATGACACAAATGCGGCTAACGAGAAAGCAAAAATTAGTGGGCAAACAGAAGACTGGGAAGCTTTTAAAAACTTACAGAAAGAAACTAAGAATGTGATTAGGAAGGAAAAGATGAATTATGAAAGGAAGTTGGCAAATAACATACAAAAGGATACTAAGAGGTTTTTTTCGATATATGAAAAGTAAAAGAGAGACACGGGTAGATATAGGACTGATTAAAAACGATGCTGGATAAATTATGATGCGTAACAAAAAGACGGCAGAGGAACTAAACGAGTATTTTGCATCTGTCGTAACTGTGGAAGACATCAGCAGTATACCTGATAGTTAGGGGTCTCAGGGAATAGAATTAAGTAGATCAAGATTACTAGAGAGAAGGTACTCGGGAGCTGAATGGACTAAGGACAGCTAAGTCTCCCAGACCGGATGAACTGCACCCTCGGTTCTGAAGGAGGTGGCTTTCGATATTGTGGAGGCATTGGAGATGATTTTTCCAGGAATCAATAGACTCTTGCATGGTTCGGAGGACTGGAAGGTCGCAAATGTATTTCCGCTGTTTAAGAAAGGAGGGAGGCAACAGAAGGGAAATTACAGGCCTGACATCGGTGGTTGGAAAGTTATTGTAGTCGATTATCAAGGACAAGGTTATAGAATACCCAGATGTGCATGACAAGACAGGCCCAAGTCAGCATGGTTTCCTTAAGGGAAGATCCTTTCTGACCACCTATTGGATATTTCTGAGGTAATCTCAAGTAGGATGAACAAGGGAGAAGCAGTGGATGTTGTGTATATGGATTTTCAAAAGGCCCTTAATAAGGTGAAGCACAAGAGGCTGCTGAATAAGATGAGTGAGAATGGTATGACACGAATGATATTAGAATGGGTAGAGCATTGTCTGATACGCAGAAATCAAAGGGTGGGAATAAAAGGATCCTTTTTCTAGTGGTGTTTCACATGGGTCGGTGTTGGGGTCGCTTCTTTTTACACTGTATATCGATGACGTAGATTATGGAATAAGTGGTTTTGTAGCTAACTTTGCAGATGACACCAAGAGAGGTGGAGGAGCAGGAAGTGTTGAAGAAACGGAAAGGTTGCAGAGAGACTTGGACAGTTTCGGAGGATGGGAAAAAATGGCAGATGAAATACAATGTTGAAAAGTGTGCGGCTGTGCACCTTGGAAGACGAAATAAACGGGCAGATTATTATCTATATGGGGAGAAAATTCAAAATTCGGAAGTGCAAAGGGACTTTGGGGTCATCGTGCAGGATACCCTAAAGAATAACCTCCAGGTTCTGTCGGCGATAAAGAAAGCGAAGTCCATGTTGGCACTCATTTCAAGAGCAATAGCGTATAAAAGTAAGGACGTGTTTATGAGGCTCTATTGGACATTGGGGGACCTCACTTGGAGTACTGTGTGCAGTTTTGGGCCCTTTAACTTAACAAGGATGTAGTGATGTTGGAGAGGGTTCAGGGAATATTTACGAAGATGTTTTACCGGAATGAAAGGGCTGACATACGAGGAAAGTTTGTCGGCTCTTGGATTGTATTCATTGGAGTACAGAAGAATCAGAGGGAACCTCATAGAAATATGTCGAATGTTGGAAGGACTCACTGGAGCAGATGTGGCTAAGTTGTTTGCCATGGTGGGTGAGTCCAGGACAAGAGGGAACAGTCTTTGAATTGTAGGGTACCCGTTTAGGACAGAGATGTGGAGACATTTCTTCAGCCAGAGGGTCGCATATTTATGGAATATGTTGCCATGTGCATCTGTGGAGGTCTTATCATTTAGGGTGTTTAAGGCGGAGATTGATAGGTATCTGATTAGTCAGGGCATCAAGGATATGGGGAGAAGGTCTGGTATTTTGGACTGGATGGGAGTATAGTTTAGCTCATGGTGAAGCGGCGGAGCAGAATCGATGGGCCGAATGGCCTACTTCTGCTCCTTTGTCTTGTGATCTTTATATTGTGATCATTCTGACATCTGATGTCAAGCAGACCTCAATCTAGCACTTGAGGTACACTGTAGTAATCAACAAGAAAGATGCGGCGTGCGGCGACTCCTTCACGTGGTGGTGGTAGATTCTAATCATGCCAGTTTGAGGAAGTCTTTGCCTTACTACTATCAACACATCACCTGCAAAACTAGAGTTCAAAACACACTGGACCGCTGCAATACCACTATCATGGAACCCCTACTGTTGCATCCCTCGCCAGCTGCTGGCTGTGTTTCTTCTTCTTGCATAGTGACAGAGCCTGAGCAGCATGATACTGGGAAAGAGCACTATGAAGAGCTGGACGGCAGAGTTAGAGAAGGGAATTAAAAATTGCTTGGAATCTGTAAACCAGACCATGTCCAAGGGTTCATCAGTGCTCCTAATTCAATATCACCCTGTCGTCCCAACTTCAAAGAAAATGCGTGGGTGAGTATGTACCCACAAACATGTTCAGAGTCTCCCCAACAAGAATCCCTCAAGGAACCAGGAGAATCATCATCTGCTGTGCGGTAGATCGGTGGCATTTAGAAATGACGATCAGGAGTCATCTAAGAAGTCCAGGTACGAGCTCCAGAAGGCTATTGCGAGCACAACGATTCAATTCTGGACTTAACTTGAATCTCAAATGGACTGTCGGCAGTTATTGCAGGACTTGCACAATATAACTTCCCACAAGGTGAGATTGGTTAGCAGAAGCAGCAACGACCTATCACTCCGAGATGAGCTCAATGCCTTTTATGCACGCTTTGATAGGAAGAACTGTTACACACCCACACGAGTCCCCACATCTGCAGCTGACGCCGTAATATCAGTCTCTGAAACAAATGTCTGGGCATCCTTCAAGATAACAAATCCACGAAAAGCATCTAGTCTAGATGACGTACCTGGCTGAGTTCCAGAGTCCTAATCGGAACAACTGGCTGGAATATTTATGGACATATTCAGCCTTTCGATTCTGTGGTATGAGTTTCCCACCTGCTTCAAGAAGAAATCTATTTCACCAGTGCGCAAGAAAAGTCTGGTGAATACCTCAGTGATTACGGTCTGGCAGAGCTTATATCAATCATAATGAGGTGCTGAGAGAGGTTTGTTGTGGTGCGAATCAACTCCTGCCTCAAATGTGACCTGCACTCATTTCAATTTGCCTACCGCCACAACGGGGCCACAGCAGATGTAACTTCTATGCCTCTTAACTCTGCACTGGGCCATCTGGACAACAAGAACTCATAAGGGAAGGTTGTTATTCATCAACTGCAGTTCGGGGTTCAGAACAACCATGCTACCCAAACTCATCATCAAACTTCAAGACCCGGGATGTTTACCTCCCTCTGGAACTGGATACTCGACTTCCTGATTGATGAACTTCAAGCATTAAGGATTGGAAACAGCATCTCCTCCTCGCCAACCATCAACACAAGTACACCTGAAGGCTGCGTGATAAGATCCCTGCTCGGCGGTCTATACACAGAGTACTCAGTGGCTAAGCAAATTCTTAATGTCATATACAAATTCAGTGACGATACCACTGTTGTTGGACGAATCACAGGCCGTGATGAGTCAGCTTATCGGAGCAAGAAAGGACCCCTGGTTGAGTAGTGCCGCAATGATAACCTCTCGCATAATGTCAGTAAAACTGAAGAGCTGATTGTTGACTTCAGGAAGGGGAAAGAGAACAAACCTGCACCAGGCTAAATTGGGAGATCGGCGGTGGAGAGATTGAGTAATTTCAAATCCTGGGCATTAACATATCGGATGACCTGTCCCATGCCCCTCCATCGAATTAATCGCGCGAGCGTCTTCACTTTCTTCGGAGTTTAAGGAGGTTCGGTTTGTCACCCTTCACTCTAACTAACTTCTATAGACCTACTGTTGAAAGTATCCTGACGAGTTGCATCATAATCTGGTACGTAATCTCGAATATGCAGCAACGTAAGGAGTTGCCTGGAGCAGTGGACTCTGCCTCACACATGACCGGCACTTCCTTCCTGACCATCTACAAGAGGCCCTTCTTCAAGAAGCCAAAATCCATCATCCATTGTCCCCAACATCCGGGCCATACCACCGTCTCGCAGCTACCATTGGGCAGGAGGTAAAAAAGTCTGACGTCCCATACCACTAGGTTCAAGAAGAGCTATTTCCCTTCAAACATTCGGTTCTTGAACTAAATGGCACAACCTCAATTACTAGAGCTGAGCATCACGGTGACTACATTGATCTATTTGCACTGAAATGGATTTTTTTCTTTTGTTCTGATTGTGTTTTTTTGTAAAATTTAGTTTAATTATCGTTTACTTTATGTTCTTCTTGTGAATGCTGTTAATATAATACTATTTGCCGGTGATGCCACTGCAAGTAAGTTTTTCATTACATCTGCGCATACATGTACTTGTGCATATGACAATAAACCCGACTTTAACTTTGACACACGATTCAAGTTGAAATAAATTGCTTTCCGCCTTTATGAAAAATTACTTCCCACAATGATTATCCATCACTAAGGCATATTAACTACATTATTATTTATTAACCAGTTGTCTTTGCACAATATTAAATTGTAAATTGCCTGTTCTGCCTTTGTTTTCTCCACATACGTGAAAAGAAAAGCATTATTCATCGATTCTTGTAATTCTTTCTTCGCGTTACGGCTGCTGATTGGATTTGCTCTGTCTTTATGTAGATTTAAGTTCCTCATAATTGTTGCATTATGCTTGATAAAATTGCCTCTAATTTATTTATATGTAACTATCTTCTGCCTTGCCGTTGCAGTTTAACAAATTTATGAAGAACTCCCATTAATATACTCCTCCTTTTGATATTTCTTAACTGCAACAAAACCAATTCTACTTCTTCAATTTCGAACTGTTACCTCTTGTGGTACTTATTATCCAGCTGCTTTATCTTATCGTTTATTTCCAAATCTACCCCTCCTCCTGGGAAATTCAACCTCAGGTGTCCAAGATATAACAGTTTGACGAAAGCAACTGAAATTTTGAATTGAGAATAAGCATCGATGACCCAATTTGATGCATGTGAGTCAAAAGACAATATAGAATCCCATTTTCAAGAACTACTGGAATGGAAATTATGAGTGACAAATGAGATGATAACAATCGGGGAATGTTGGAGAAGTCAATTGAAAATAGAATAAAAACACCTTGCTATTTGCCATGCCAACAACAAAGGCATCACACTTGTCGGGACGAAAATAACAAGAAGAGGTCCCTTAACAGCAACGTCCTCAATGGCTTACGATACAATATTTTCTAGGGGAACATCCTGAAAGAGCTTGTCAATGATCTTCTGTACCTCATATCAGTAATACTATGATGTATTCGTCTGTAATCAAGTCAGAAGGATATAAGAAAGTGAAGTCTGAAAACCCCATTCATCACATTATTCTCGGCTAGTCTACAAATAAGATCATTCATTGCCCTTGCAATAAGCGCCATTACTTCCCCAAAATGTGTTATCCTCTTATCTGAGATTGCAACAAGAATACCTCCTAAAACACCCAACAGCTGTGTACGCATTTAACATACAGAACTGAGAAAAATCTCTAATCTATCAGAGAAATATTTAGGAAAATCCTAAATGTAGAAAGGCATGAATGGATATATATCGGTTATAAGAGTGTAAAGGCTCCCACTCTCTTCACAGAACCGTCGCAGACGGTGCAAAGGCAATGCCGTTGCAGTAGTAGGGGTAGATCTTTAACAATGTTCACTGCGATTAATTAATGCGAGGTACTTTTTAGCGAAGGAATTCGTGACATGATTCAAGTATGTGTTCTGAAAAAAAATTGTAAGGTCCAATGAGGGAAGGACTGTACTTGCCCTTATCTTATGGAATGAGTAAGGGCTAGTGATCGGACGTCTGTGGAGAAATAGTTAGGAGGCAATGACCATAATTGGGTAAGCTTTAAGGTGGTCAAGGAAAAGATATCGATGATCACAGTTGAAGGGCTTTAAACTAGGGTAACGGGGATATCGATGGTGTTAACCAGGACCTTGAAGAGGTATCTTGAGAGAAGCTGCTGCTGTGATGCGGAAAGCAAACTGAAAAGTGGGACACGTTTAAAATTGATATATTAAGAGTTCAGAGTGAGCGGTGAAGATAGCAACCATGGTTAAAGAAGGATAGAGACTGTTTGATCGGGGAAATGAAGGAAGCGGGTATAGGAATTTGTTCTCAATCATGTAACTTGAGGTTTAAAGAGGACATAGGAATAACTTAAGATATTAGGAGGGCAAAAGTTAACCATGGAATGACCTTGTTGGCATGTAGGGTTCAGGTGAATGCTAAAACATTTTACAAGTATCTTAAAAACAAGAGGGTAGCTAAAGAAGGAATATGTCATCTCACATACCAGAAGGTAATCGATTTGCAGAGCCAGCGGATCCTAAATGAATACCTCTACTCTGTATTAACCAGAGAGAAGGATATGGATTGTTGAGTGTGGAGCAAGTGTAGCCTGATATTCTGGAACACATCTGTGTTAAAACGGGCGAAGTGCGCGTGAAATTAGACCACCATGAGTGTGGAAAAATCCCTCGGGCTTTAGCGGATGTGCGCTAGTAGGCCAAATGAAGCAAGGGAGGAAATTGCTGGGTTTCTGACTGCGATTTTATATTCACTTGGAAAGGCAGCAAATAATTTGGTTGAGTTACAGCGGTGTCGTTCAGGGAAGATCATGTCTCACAAATCTGACTGAGTGTTCAAGGAGGTAACTAAGTATATTGATAAAGAAAGGGCGTTCGATAAGCTTCAGTAAGGCTTTTTACAAACACTCGTATTGTGAGTTGGTCCAGAGATTTAAGGGACAGACAATCCAAGACGTATTGGTGAAATGGATCGGTACCGAAACCTTTGCTGCTTGACTTGGATGTGAAAGTAGTGGTAATGATTAGTAAATTTGTTGAGGACACGAAATTTAGGTAGTCGTATATTGCGAAGAAAGTTGTTAAATGGTACAGAGGGGCACAGGTCAGTTGAGTAGTTAGGGGGAGCAGTGGCAGATGGAATATAATCATTGCAAATGTGAGGTCATGCATTTTTGAAGATCAAATTCTGAATGGACTTAAACCGTAACTTGCTGTGACCTGAGGAATTGATGTACAGAGAGAGGAGTTGCAAGTTCATAACTCAGGAAGGTTATGACACAGATGGATAGAGTATTGAAAAGTGATTTGGTATGCTGGCCATCATAGGTCGATGCATTGAGTATAAATGCTGGGTCGTCAACTCGCGGCTGTACAAATCATTGATGAAATTGCAATTATAGTATTGTGTACATTTCTGGTCACCGCCCAACAGGACGCATGCGGTAGCAATAGAGAGAGTGCCGCCGAGGTTCACCATGATGTTACCTGTAATAGCGGGCTGTAGCTCTAAGCAGAAATTGAATAGGCCGAGCTCATTCTCACTGGAACACAGAAGGCTGGCCTTACAGTGGTTTACAACATTATGAAAGGCACAGACAGGATAGACAGTCAGAATGTTTTTTTTTTCCCAGGGCTGAGGAGTATAAAATTTGAAAATGTAGGATTAAAGTCAGAATGAAGAAATTTAAAGGAGATTTGAGGGGACCGTTTTTAACAGGCGGATGAAGAATATTTGGAAGGGGCTGTCAGATATGGTAGTGGAGGCATATACGATTACATCGTTCACAGGGCATTTGCACAGAAACTTGGATTTGAAAGCAGTGAAGGGAAACGTGCCTAATGCAGAAAATTAGATTAACTTGGATAGGCATCACGGTCTGCATGTCGAAGGTGAACCGTAAGCATCCATTTCTGCTCCCGACATTTCTTTGATTCCACCAAGAACATCAGGCTGGGTACCAATCGCAAAGTTAAATTGGGTCTTTCGGAATAATTGAGGCTTAGCACAGCAAACTAAATGATATGGCTGCAGGCCTGACATTGTTGTCAATCAAGAGATCGCCCACAGACCTGCGACGCAGACGTTCTTTCGTGAAACCCTCATGAACTTTTTGAAGAATGAAATGGTTTTGATGAATGAATTCCTGTTGTCTGTCGGTTTGACGTTCGTGTCAAAAATATTCAGAATACCGAAGTGCATCGACCAGCAAAACAACATTCTCCTCTGTAAACCAATTTCATTGATTTTTTTTGTGAGTGATTTAGTATCAGCTACAAGGGAATTTGTGAAACTAGCAAAATAAGTCGAAGACCAAATGATATGGATTTGATAATGAAAAAAAGCATACGACGTTAACGTTTATTGGTGTAATGTTGATATGTCAAAATGTGTAAAAACCAATTTTGCACATGACAACATTAAGTTTTCCAAATACGTTGAACATTCGATTCCAGATTGAAGAATATCTATTCATTTTGATATTCTCGAGAAATACATTACTTCGTCACGTGCAATGATTAATCTATCTGCGGAATGTCTGCAGAAATATTCAAAATATTGTTAACAAGAACACAGTAAGGTAAATGAAAGCCCAAGTGCATAAGGCACCGTGAGAAAACTGCACATTTATATTCATCTTCCCACAGCTTAACACATCAGGTGTCTTTCGTCTCATTGTAGATGACTTCCGTATTATTCCATAATGTTTCAAATGCAGCTGTTCATATTCCGAACGTTTGTCTTCACGTTCAAACTGTCCTGTCTTCTTTGAATCCGGCAATTCCAAAACAGCATACGTTGCATTTTTTTGGATCCTAATTGCTTTGTCTATAATATAAGTATTGACGAAAGTAGTTACTATAATACAAATGTAAATTTACTCACTGACAAGAAGTTCGTATAGTCATAAAATAAGTGGTGCATTGTCATTTTATTTTTTTTCTGTTGTTGTCATCTATTCCCTCTGACATCAAAGGTGAATAGGATATTTTTTTTTCTCAGCGTACCTCGGTATACAGAACGGTCTCCCCTTGAACCTTCCCTTCTTTGCCAAATTTACTGCGGCGTATTGCACCACATCGTTCAGCGAAAACTACAAAGATCGTAAATTAGGACGCTGTGTATACTTCTGTGGACCATAAGTTTAGTAGTCCTATTGCACATGCATTAAACATAGCAAGAAGCACCCTAATATTCACAATGCTGAAAAGGGAAACAGCAATCCAATAGTACGACGTGAACTTCATTATGCATTTCTTTTATAAATACTATACCGTTTAGTGAGCCGGATGTATAATGGCACAATGGCTTAATGATGCCAAAATTACTTTCAATTGCGGCAGGTAAATTACACATCGTATGCACCGAACGAATATGTGACAAAGCATTTTGAAATAAAATTTAGAAAAGGAACACGGCGAACACTTGTGAATATTCAAGTTGTAGTTTCACTGTCAAATATGATAAATTCATACATTTCCCCGCCGTTAGAGTTTTTCCTTAAATTATAAAATGCTGCGTTAATCTCGTGCAACGACACATCTCGTGCTGAGCTTCACAATCGTAGGTTTATACAGAACAAATATGACAGAAGGTATGATGAGCGCCTACCTGGTCTTCAGCGGGCGGTGGTTGCTTCGTTGATTCCCTTTTTCCTGAAAACCAAAGTAATGGAAACTTCACAATTAATTATTCGCTTTTATGTTCAAAATGTAATTCATGTCAATAACATTCAATCGAACGTGGCTTTGCAGGACACAATACACAATTAGCTCAATGCCTCTATTTGTGGAAAGCTTTGTCTGAATATTCTATTTTCACTTTTTATTTAATTACAAACTGCACCCTGTAGGCTGTTAGGTAGGGTCATGTGGGAAAAAGTTGGTCCAGCGAATATATTCGTTGTTGTGTCCCAATGACTACGTCGGCCGGACCAAGTAAGAGTAATATTCATCTTCTCGGATCGCGTTGTACTCATAATACCACACAGGAATAAGCAAGTGTGCACTTGGTTTGAAATAAAAATAAAAACATTTTTCTCCCAATTACTCCCAAATGGGGAAAGCAAAGTCACATTGAGCTCATCACTGAGCGCAGATCTTCTGGTGCACACCCATTCGGCTTCGATCATTAGCAACACGTGCCTCATTTTTCTACGTTATTGGCTGCGCCGAACAAATGCACCGGATATTACTGCTCCTTGCAATGCAGATGACATATCATCCGATTTGGAAATGAAAAGCTTCGAGGCAAAAATTCATTTATTTATGTTAAGGAATCGTGTGTGGTTTCTACGACCTGAAATGTATTTTAAATACGGCGAATGTTTCAACCAATGGCGACCGCTCAGACCTCCGCACACATTACCAATGCTGACGGTGAATAACTCAGCTTGGAAATGTCATTGATAGTGGATAGAGGTGGTTAAATTCATTCTCGATGGAGTAGGCAATATTCGGCCGTTCTGCAGCTCGGCATAATTGACCATTTATTACTCCAGTCTCGAACTTTGGCTTGTTCTTAGTGCATGGAGGCATTCACTCCTTTATTTAACAACATATTATCGAAAAACACTGAAAGTTATGCATTAATCATCAGACTTCACATTTCTGTAGCGAAAAAAAATGAAACACCTTTTCATTTGCCAGATGAAATAAACATTCTTTATCTTTTCTGTGTATTGATGTTGTTTGTGATGTCGTCCTCTCGACATTGGAGAATTAAATCCAGGTTGGGCCATCGCTTGTCAGAACAACTCTGTTCAGTCCACACTGGCGAACTGAACATTCGCTGTCGTTCCGTTGAATTTTCCTTTACATTCGTGTTCGGACGTATTTGCCTGTGGCTTACTGCACTGTTCCAATAAAGCCACATGCAAGCTTTATGATCATCACCTCACCTTACGCAGGAAACTTTGCAGCTTTCGAGACTCAATGTCAAATTCAACATTTTCCGTTACCAGTTTTCCACTTGACATAACAAAATGGGCAAAGCTGCAATGTTACCAATTTGTAACATTGAGAGATTTTCACTCGGCACAGCCACTGACTGGTCTGCTGGGCATTTTCTGCATGATTCTTTAGGTTTCTTGTTTCATAAACAGCTTTGACGCTCATTGCGCAGCATCAACATGTTCCTGAGTTTCTTTGCGCTCACTCTGATAAGCCTCGTCTGTCTGACTGTCTGTCTGTCTGTATCTCTCTCTCTCTCTCTCTATATATATATATATATGTGTGTGTGTGTGTGTGTATGTGTGTGTGTGTGTGTGTGTATATATGCATCGATCTGTCGATCTGTCTGTCTATCTATCTATCTATCTATCTATCTATCTATCTATCTATCTATCTATCTATCTATCTATCTATCTATCTATCTATCTATCTATCTATCTATCTATCTATCTATCTATCTATCTATTCAATTCTTCCTTATCCATCGGGTTTATCCAAGGAAGCCTGGCTTTGCACTATCAGAAATACCATGCATATCCTCCGCAGTTTAGAGGAAATCTTCTTCAACTGAAATGTGAACTCTATTTCACTTTCCACAGAAGAATCCCAACATAATAAATATGTTCCACGTATCTATATTGTTGATAGATCCTCAGCGTTGCATTTGTCAAAATCTTTCCCACCCTACAGTGTAAAGTGGTGAAGCAGCTGACGGTGGGGCTACGAAGAAGGCCGGCAGGATTTCATGCAATGATCTCTTTTGGCCTGCATTGTCAGGTTTTCTCTTTATCCACAAAGTTAACTTCTGCTTGGGCTCCTTCTTGTCAGTCAATCAAACGTTGCTTCTTTGTCAATGGCAATCACTCTTTCCTCACCTCTGGGTTTAATCTCTTCCATACATGTTTCGACCGAATCCGAACTCGGTCCTTGAGACACGTGGGTCAAATTCTGCGATATTATATGCAAATAAATTTCTGAAGAGGACCATTTCCATCCAAACCTCTGATCTTTCAGAGTCGGGTGAAGCGATTTTCATTGGACAGATTACGTGTACCTGGATTCTGTAACCTGAACATATCCCTGAAATTTCCCCTTTTCAGTGAAAATTAAAGTTCTCTTTCCGCTGTCAAGCCTATAGGTAACTGTACTTAGACATCTTGGTGAGAAGTGAGAGTAATTCTGGAGAGAGAAATCATCAGTAAAGGCGGGATGTCACCGGAAACCATGACTTCTGCTTCACCCAGCACTTTCATTCAATGCCTGATATTTTCAACTGTCTTGTTAGTTCTGAGAGACCATTCCAGTTTTCCTTAAATAATGTCGCCAGCACGTGTTACGTGTAACTTTTCAAACAAAAATGATATACGTTTGTCTCAAAAAATTCCCTTGCACACTATGTTTTTATGCCTTACAATATTGCACGCATTATTTGCTCATCAGTTATAATACGGAGGTGCGTGTACTATCGCTAAGCCGCGAGTAATATAACTCGATCTCATCGTATTTAGTTCATCAATAAATCACAAAGATTACTGTGAAACGGAAGAGAATTCATACCTGCAAATTTCCTTCGAGATATTACCCACGTGATTGTTATGAAGGACAAAATTAGGAACCCACCTCCTGCTGATCGATAGACTACAATCCACTTTCTGCCTTTGGGTCCTGCAAAATAAATGCAAAACTGTGATTTGAGATTTATTTGAGCAACGTGGGTGTTAAATGCAACTTCCATGCTTCCACACACACGCGCGCGCGCGCACACACCAACACACACACACACACACACGCACAGGTGTGTGTGTGCGTGCGTGTGTATGTGCGTATGAGTACGTCTGTGTGTGTGTGTGTGTGTGTGTGTGTGTGTGTGTGTGTGTGTGTGTGTGTTTGTGTTGAGGATGTTTTACCATTTAATTTATTTTTGTTTCAAGTCGTTTACTTTTCCAAAGCATGTCTTACAATGCAATTATGCCACTCAATTGTTGCAGAACATCGTGCCTCACCTTTTCCTGATTACAGCTATCATTTCATGCAGCGACAGAAAACATCCTCATGCTACTAAAAGACGGTAATGCTAATATAATCGGTGGAACTTTATTTGAAGATGCCAATTAGGATTAATAGAATTAATTTCTTTACCTCCAATATTCGTTCTTCTCGCTGCAATGAATCGGAAGTCCGTTGCTGTTTGGACGGTAAGATGGCTGGCCTGACAAGTATAAGTAGTCCCGCTCTTGACAGGCGATACCTCCTCCAGAGAACTGGAAGCTACATGCAAGCCATTTGCATTTAACTGCACTGTTGTTTTAATTCCGGTCTCAATCATCAAACCATTCTTGTACCAAGTGATGTTGATCTGCTCTGGGTAGAATTCAGCAGTTGTACATACAAAAATGAAAGCCGCTGAACCATTATTTTCTGTTTCATTGTATTCAATACGTAATGGAGTTGGTGAGACTGTAGAAGAAGGTAAACAATTTTCAGAAATGGTCCATAGAGTCATAATGGAAAAACTCCGTCCTTATTTTTAGAGAAAAAAAAACAAAACGATGCAATGTATTTTCTATCATATAACCTTCAACGATCAGTTGTTCACATCCAATGACATACTCTATCATTGAAACATCAGGTGGTATTTTAATTTAGCGTCTGCCCATGAAAGAGAAGCCCCTAACAGTTCACGTGACAAGTTCGTTTCAAGATAATGAGTTTCAAACCCATAAATTATAAGTCAAATTATTCAATTGAATTCTGCAAATATGAACTCGCCTGCAAGAATATCTCCGTCAACTTCCATTTCAAATCGGTAATTGAAATAAAAGCAGCCAGATTGCTGATGCGGTTCGTGTCGCTTTTAACTGTAAGCTGCCATGGTACTAATCTCAAATCAAACAACGAAGAAAAAGCAAACGCTTCTTGAAGCGCCAGAAAGCACCAGGGTTTTTGTAATTTGATAAACCGCAGAGATTATTTCATTCAAGGACGATTTGGGGTTTAACTCAGGGGCATCGGAATAAACATACAAATTAGGATGAAGAAATTAACGCAGAATCAAAGAGCTCGAGATTTGTATTCAAGTGGCAGAGCTATAACTGTAGATAATTGATCTCATCGCTAAAATAAATTGCAGGAACACCAAAGCAATTGTAGTACTTTCCAACTGTGAATGATGTTCATTGGATTTTTCCCATTTTTGTTATTTATCTATATTACTTATCAAGAAAAAATCATTATGTTGATGGTAGATCAGGACTTGATGCTACTTGTTGATGGTACATCAGAACCGAAACTACAAAACTACCTGCAAGTTTTGAGACATTATTTCATATAGTAATCTCTGTCATGAAGAATCTCTTGTTGCTTTTTTTTTATTTAAAGGCTTTAAAAACGCTTGCCGAACGTTACATTTCACTGTTGGTCATTATTAAATATGAAGTGAATCAGAATCCGCATAAATGAGCTAAGTTTCTGCAGAATAATTGGATGAATTTCCAAAAGGCTAGAAGCGCAAGACTCTGACACGAATCGCATTTTAAAGACACTGTCTGAATGCGACAGGGACAATACTATTATTTGTTAATGTTGTTTTCAATACCTATGGAAACATTCAGATACGAAATCCACATACCATGGACAATTAGCGTTGACCCAGTTCCATTTAACAAAGGTCCAAGCTCCTTTTTCACTCCGCAGTAATACAGTCCACGGTCAGCGACACTGATATTTAGGAGTTGAAAAGTGGCCTGTCCTCTCTCCATTGGCGAAAAACGTTTCCTTTGGTCAGGCACTGATTGCAGAAACTCATTGTCTCCAACCCTCCACCAGTAAACATCAACACCTGGGTTTTCTTCGAAAATACCGACTCCACAATAGAAAATTGCGCTTTCACCTACTTTCCGGTTGGTACTCCGAGGGTATTGCGACACCTTGATATGAGCTTCTGTAATGGTTGTGTGGAAATAAATGTAAATGTAAATAAAATGGTCTTAACACACATTGTTGGCAACAATGATCTTTTCTGACAATAGAAGATACTTCGCTCAGTGTGATATTGCACTGGAAGTGGGCACGGCAGGATATGCTTCTTTTTCCTAAACACCCCAACAGCGTACTTGAACGCAATCTTCTAATTCCAGAAGAATCGCGCTAATAGTCAGTGACCGCCGACATTCATGTTCGATTCGCCTTATGGTTCACTTCAATCGTCGCCACTTTCACATATGGACATACTAATAATTCTTTTAAATTGAGTTCCTGCTTTTATCTCCTCAAGAAAGCTTCCGAGAGTACTATTTATTTTGTCTATTGCCTTTATTTCTATGCAATATTTTGCCATTTATCTTTCCGATTAGTTTACAAGAAAAGCTCCCGAGAAATGGCCTCAAAGTCAATGATAGTTTTTCGGCGCAATCCACTATATTTCAGTGGCGAAGAACATCCAGTTGAACATTTGGGATTTCAATATGAGTTCTATCACTTACTACATGTATATATTGAGAAAATGCTGAGGTGCTGTACCTCTTTTCTTGAATCTCCGGCAATTCAAAAGCATAAGTCGCTACCAGCACACCAGTAGCAAAAGAAAATCCTTAAAAGGGCACAGCAAAGCGCAAATATAACGTGTACTTCTTTGTTACATGTCTTACAGTTTACGGTCAAATGTTACTTTTTCACGTTTTTGGTACTTCTGGACTATATGGAAATCTCTTTGAAATATCACATGGACACACTGTATGCAAATGGATGGATAACAGAAATGGCCGAACGCGCTCGAACGAACACGGCTTCCTTTGGATGTACCACTGCAGCAAAGATTATATCTGTATCTACTACAAGACGTGTAATAAAGTACATACAATGGTTACTATAATCGTATCGAAAGAAGCTGAGACACAATAAAAAGGTACAATGTCCAACCATGTTTAGATTTCCAAAGAACCCGTAACTTCGACATTTACTGATTATCTCTAAATATAAGACAGACAAAAGGGGTAAAACATTAGTACATACCTGTGCAAACAATGTTAACGACCAATAATAATGAGAGCACAAGCATTTTTTAAAGAAAAGTATCTGACTGAATACTAGACATTGACACTGTCTCTTTATCCTCTGCAGACTAGTTTAACCATGAGCTCATTTAATTTGGCAGATGATGACGCAATAAGGTTTTTTTTATTTGTTCAGCATACGACTGGATCTGCAGTAACTGCGCAATCATTAATTCCTACCACTGAATAAATAATGCACATAACTTTAAAGGAATTAGCCAATGAACTGCAGGGTGTTTTAACTCATCTCCGGTTACGGAGCGCATTTAATACAAAGAATAAATTAGTTCAATTGGTTGATCTCATTTACCTGCATCAGCTTGCGCTTTGTTAAAGATAAACGGAAAACGTGGCGCTGTCACTGTACGAACAGAGGCCTCGGACGAGAAAAGCTCTTGAGAAGAAAGGGGCATGCTCAGGTACATCGAAAACCAGGCATTGGACTTTGAACAGAGCTTCGATTTGCCGTTTTTTGCCGGCCATTTCAGAAACTAAAATGAATAAAACCGAGCCACTAAGAGGTTTAACAATAAATCGAGTAATAAGAGTCATAGAGCATCTGTTGGTAGAATTCAACTCAGAGAGAAGAAAAAAAAGTGTAGGAAAATATATGTAGAAGTAGCGGGGGCATTTGCCAAGTTGAACCCTATGGACATCTAAAAGTAAAACATATTGGGATTTGACTCATTGTTTTTTTTTTAAATTCAAACACTTCTTGTGTTTTTTCCATAGTTGTTGAATGAACATCAAAACTTGATGCAGCTACTAACTTTCTGCATAGATGTAAACTATTGTGTTGCAATAAAAACACACATGGTTCAATGTCAGACCGGCCTGTTTGGGAAATAAACCACTTCCTGTCTTCATGTGAATACAGCAGAAGTGTATGATAAACTTAACGTTCAACAGCATTATCAGATCGAACTGAAGCAGCTTCTGTTTGAAGACAAAAAATAAATGTCTCTTTCACAACCAAGGTATCAAAGGAAAAAAGGGTAAATTTGATAATAAATTGTTGCTTTGGCAGATAATGTAAAGGTAATCCCAAAGGGTTTCTATAAGTATATGAAGAGTAAAAGGATAGAAAAGGACAAAATTGGTACCCCAGACTATCAGAGTGACATCTATGTGTGGAGCCTCAAGAGATAGGGGAGATTTTTTTTACATCAGTATGTACTCAGGAAACGGACATAGAGGATATGGTAGGAAGGGAAACAAGCGGTAGGGTCATAGAACATATGGAGAGTAAAGAGGAGGAGGTGCTTGCTGCTTTACAGCGAATAAAGGTAGATAAATCTCCCGGGCCTGACAAGATATTTCCTCGGACATTGAGGTAGCCTGGTGTAGAAAATGCAGGTGCCCTGGCAGATATACTTAAAATGTCCTTAGCCACGGGTGCGGCCCCAGAGAACTAGAGGGTAGCTCATGTCCTTCCATTGTTTAAAAAAGCTCTAAAAGTAAACCAGGCAATTACAGGCAGGTGAGCCTGATATCAGTAGTAGGTAAATTATTGGAAGGTGTTCTGAGAGATCGGATATAAACGTATTTGGACAACCAAAGACTGATTAAGGATAGTCAGCATGGCTTTGTGCGTGGGAGATCGTGTTTAACGAATCTTGTGGAGATTGTGAGGAGATTACCAAGAAAGAAAATGAAGAAAAGGCAGCTGATGTTGTCCACATGGACTTTAGTAAGGCCTTTGACAAGGTACCACATGGGAGATTAGTTCATAAGGTTCAATCACTAGGTATCCATGGAGAGGTTGTTAACTGGATTCGAAATTGGCAGAGTGAGAGAAGACAGTCGTAATGGATGACTGTTCCTCAGACTGGAGGCCTGTGGCTAGTGGTGGGCCTCAGGGGACTATGCTGTGGCCATTGTTGTTCGTTGTCCATATCAATGATCTAGATGATAATGTGGTAAATTGGATCAGCAAGTTTGCTGATGACACTAAGATTGGAGGCGTTGTGGACATCGAGGAAGGCTTTCAAAGCTTACAGAAGGATCTGAACGAACTGGAAGAATGGGCCAGAAAATGGCAGAAGGAATTTAATGCAGGAAAGTGTGAGGTGTTGCATTTTAGAAGGACAAATCAAGGTAGGACATATACAGTAAATGGTAGGGCACTGGGAAGTGCGGAGGAACAAAGGGATCTGGGAGTTCCGATATGTAATTCCCTGAAAGTGCCGTCACTGGTAGACAGGGTTGTAAAGAAGGCTTATGTCACCCTGGCATTCATAAATCAAAGTATTGAGTATAAGAGTTAGGATGTTATGGTAAGGTTGTATAAGTCACTGGTGAGGCCAAATTGGGAGTACTGTTTGCAGTTCTGGTCACCTAACTATAGGAAGGATATCAGTAAGATTAGAAGAGTGCAGAGGAGATTTACTAGAATGTTGCCGGGGCTTCAGGAGTTGAGTTACAGGGAGAGATTGAACAGGTTAGGTCTTCATTCCTTGGAGCGAAGAAGAATGAGGGGAGTTTTGATAGAGGTTTACAAAATGATGAGGGGCATAGACAGAGTTAATGCGAGTAGTCTCTTTCCACCTAGATTAGGAGAGATAACTACGAGAGGACATGGCTTTCGGGTGAAAGGGGATAGGTTCCGGGGGAACATTAGGGGGAATTTCTTCACTCAGAGTGTGGTGGGAGTGTGGAACGGGCTGCCATCTGATGTAGTAAATGCGGGCTCATTCTTAAACTTCAAGAATAAATTCGATAGATATATGGACGGGAGAGGTTTGGAGAGTTATGGACTGGGTGCAGGGAAGTGGGACTAGCGGAATAACGTTTCGGCACAGACTAGAAGAGTCGAATGGTCTGTTTTCAGTGATGTATTGTTCTATGGTCCTATGACTAATATATCTGACCTTCTCCTTCCATTACGTGAAAAATCTCGGATGCTACCTTGTCGCGCACACCTACTTTGTGCTCTCCACCCCTCCTACTTCATTGCAGTTCAAAATACGCTTATCGAGTCACAGTGTCATGCAGATCGCAAACTCTCTCTCGCGCGCGCGCACGCACGCACACACACACAAACAAACAGCACACACAAACACAGACCTTGGCCATCTCAGGTCCATGTGCATAAAAACCTACCTAGACCATATTTCTTCAACAATGCAAAACATTATCAATCCTCGCCAACATCCTGTTGAATCTCCTTCGACCTTCTCCGATGCAAATATGTCTTTCCAAGAGAAAGTCGACCAGAAATGTATGGAGAAAGATAATGTGATCTGATTAATTTTTTCATGTAATGCTATGTTGTTAATTTCTCCACAGATGATGCCTGGTCTGCTGCGTATCTCTATCATTTGTGCTTTTATTTAAGTTTGATACGGTTTTCAAATTTTCAGTTACAGTTATAACCGACTTATTTCCTTCGTTTTTTATCAAGAACTCTAATGAAATATATTGACACATTTTCTTCTTATCTGTTAATTTATCAACGTCTGATACGTTGTTGTCGCCCTTGGTATAATTGTGTTCACTTACTGCCTGGTATCATATGAATGGTTTTAATATTGTATGTTTTCATTTCAAAATTAAGATTGCTACCAAACTTACGAAATCCGTCGGTTATACAATTGATCCCCTGCTGATAACAAGCCCCAGCTCGGCCTCAATTTTTAGGGAACCGACTCAGCAATTTGCTGCAGCAGTCAATTCAAAATGAATATTAGTTTACATTATTGGCTCGTTCACCAGTGGATTTCATCTCCTCCTCCCTTATAGCTTCTTCAGTTGTTCTCTGTTGGTCTGTAAAGGCTTCCCAATCCTTTGGTTTCTCTGTAATATTTTGATACCTATCGATACCTTATGGAACATGCTTTAGAAATGAAAGTGCAGTGTTCAATCTGATTTTGCCCTCACCTCTGTGTGTCACTTCAAGTAATTTTACTGTTGATCAGGAGCGAATTCCTTACAGTTATCTTGCAGAATATTCACTATTTTACTTTCAGGTTCATGATGAGCTTCTGTTTTCACCTCCACTTCGTTTACAACCATAATTACTACCATCTGCATCAAGGTTCTTGTTTGTAACCTAAATGCAGGAATCTGCCAGTTGTCCAACAAACATTTGTTGTTACAGATTTATGAAATACATCAATAGCGTCGCTGCCATTTCATACCTAAATTGGTTTGAAATGTGCCTGCGCGTCTCTATGGAATAGGGAAATTAAGATGTTTGATTTTTTTTTCAAGTTCGTCTTTCACTTTGAAAAATTGTACTTAGGAATTATTGCACAGCTTCTTAAACCATTTTTCTATTTCTATTCTGCATGTACTCTGGAAGCAAGGGTGAATCCTTCTTTTTTCATCTATCTTACCACAATTAAGCCGGGTGCAATTTCCATTTCTTCACCAAGCCCGCTGATTAAAAAATGGAACACACTTTAAAATTATTCCAGGCTTGGAAGTGACCTCGCATTCTTCAATAGTTTCTTTGATATCATCAACCAGCACATCTCCAAAATTAAAATACCTTGACACTGCATTCTCGTTCCCTCGGCCATCTCCCCTTTAATTGCTGCGGACTACCATCCCATTTCCGCTCCTGATTACGTCAGCCAACTTGTATATATCCCTGCCTCTTTTAAAGTCCTTGTGCTGTATATTGTCTCAAAAACACAATACCTTGCCTGAACATCAGAAACACACAATGTGGCGGTGGATAGAGGCGACACTTTGCCGGCAGCTAACAACATTATAGTTACATATTTAAGATGTGACTTTTTTGAAACTGAAAACTGCAGTGGAAACAACTACAGTAAATAACGTCCTTTAAAACCATTTACACGAATTATCGATCCGACGAACCATAGAGACGATGTACTTGGCAGAGCAGACCACCCTGAAGGCAGACACCTGGATCCATCGGCGAAATCTCCATTGTGTTGGAAAAGGCAGTGACCGGGGAGGGCTTCAGGTAAGACCGAAGCACAGGGTCTTGAGACACCCCCATCTCCAGCATCCCCCTGGCTAATGTGCAGTCATTAGAAAATAAGATAGAGGTCCTCAGAGCCGGATTTCGTTATCAGAGGGACACAATTGAATGCTGTATACTCTTTCGCACAGAAGCATGGCTCACCCCAACTCTCCTGACACGGCACTCCAGCCCCAGGCTTATTCAAGTCACTGCATGAACCGGGTGGCAGAGTCAAGTTAAGGAAATGGCGGCGGCGTCTGTTTTATGATAAACTCGTCATGGTGCACAGTCATGGTGGTCTTGACATATTCCTGCGAGCCAGTACTGGAACGTCTGGCTGACTGTTGATCACTCTATCCACCACGGGAGTTCACCGCCTGACATCGTGATCGTAGTTGAAAACACACCTCAGGCAGACATCAAGCCAGCACCTGAGGAATGAAGTGGGGTAGTCAAGACGAGTGAAGCAGCATACCCCGACAGCTGTCACATCATGGCAGAGGACTAGCTTGAATGAGTCTCTGCCTAACCACTATCAACACATCACCTGCAACACCAGACGGCCCAACACATACAAACAGTGAGGTAGAAGGATAAATAATGCCGACTGCTCCTTCACTCATTCGTACTGTTGCAAATTCGTCCACCTGGCTGTGCTGCTTCTGCCTGCATACATGCAGAGACAGAAGTCCATGGCAACCATGAACTATGAAGAGCAGAGGGCGAGAGGTGGAGTTGGCGGACTGCACCATGTTCAAGGATTCATCAGAGACATATATGAATATGCCACAGTCGTCACCGGCTACATAAAGACATGCGTGGACGAGTGTGTACGCACTGAAATATTCTGTGTCTTTCCTAACCAGAAGCCCTGGATGAACCAGGCCATTTATAATCTGTTGAGGGCTTTGCCTGTGGTGTCTAGGGCTGTCGACGCAGAGTCATATATGGAGTCGAGATAAGACAATTGCAAGCGCAGAGAGGCAATTTCGTACTCAGCTGATGGACGCTCTGCAGCTATGGTTGGGCTTAAACAATATTACTTCCTACAAGGTGAGATCAGTTAGCATAAGTGACAACAACCCATTGGTCCCAGTATAGGTCGATGGTTTTTATGCACGCTTTGATGGGGAGAACTATGACACACCCATATGAGCCCACATATAGAAACAGAGAAAACCTACAGCATAATTCAGGCCCTTCAGCCCACAAAGCTGGGCCGAACATGTCCCGATCTTAGAAATTATAGGCTTACCCATCGCCCTCTACTTTCCTAAGCTCCATGTACCTATCCAGAAGTCTCTTAAAATACCCTATCGTCTCCGCTTCCACCACCGTCGCCGGCAGCCCATTCCACGCACTCACCACTCTCTGAGTAAAACACTGACCCCTGACATCTCATCTATAACTACTCCCCAGCACTTCAAACCTATGTCCGCTTGTGGCTATTATTTCAGCCCTGGGCATAAGCGTCTGACTGTCTACCGGAGCAATGACTCTCATCATCTTACATACATTTATCAGGTACCCCTCATCCTCCGTCGCTTCAAGGAGAAACGGCCTAGTTCCCTCAACCTGCATTCAATTCATCCGCATTCCAGGTAGCATCCTTGTAGATCTCCTCTGCACCCTTTATATGGCTTCCACATCCTTCCTGAAGTGAGGCGACCAGAACTGAGCACAGCACTCCAAGTGGGGTCTGACCAGGGCCCTATACCTCAGAAATACCTCTCGGCTCCTAAATTCAATTTCAGGATTGATGATGGACAATACACCTTTATGCCTTCTTAACCACAGAGTCAGCCGGCGCAGCTGCTTTGAGCGTCCTATGGACTCGGACCCCAAGATCTCTCTGATCCTACACACTGCCAAGAATCCTACCATTAATACTATATTCTACAATCATATTTGAGCTACCAAAATTAACCACTTCACACTTATCTTAATTGAACTGCATCTTCCACTTCTCCGCCCAACTTTGCATCTTATCCATGTCCCACTGTAACCTCTGACAGCCCTCTATACTATACATAACACCTCCAACCTTTGTGTCATTCGCAAACTTACTAACCCATCCCTCCACTGCTTCATCTAGGTCGTTTATAAAAATCACAGAGTAAGGGTCCCAAAACAGATCACTGATGTACATCACTAGTCACCGACCTCCATGCAGAATACGACCTTCAACAACTACTCTTTTCCTTTTGTGGGCCAGCCAGTTTTTATCCACAGTGCAATGTCCCCTTGGATTCCATGCCTCCTTATTTTCTCAATAACCCTTGCATGGGGTACCTTATCAAACGTCTTGCTGAAATCCATATACACTACATCTACTGCTCTCCCTTCATCGATGTGTTTAGTCACATACTCAAAAAATGCAATAGGATCGTAAGGCAGGACCTGTCCTTGACAAAGCCGTGCTGACTATCCCTAATCATATTATACTTCTCCAAATGTTCATAAATCCTGCCTCTCATGATCTTTTCTATCAGTTTACCAACGACTGAGGTAAGACTCACTGGTCTATAATATCCTGGGCTATCTCTACTCCCTTTCTTGAATAAGAGAACAATATCCGCAACCCTCCCGGATACTCCGGTAATCCCGGATATCTTGGGATAAACCGGTAACCTCAGTCTCAGAGGTGACTATCTGGGCATTTTCTCAGAAGGTGCACCCACACAAGGCGTCTGGATAGGACGCCTGATTAAGTGGTGCCAAAACAACAGCACCTCGCTCATCGTCAGTAAACCTAGAGCTGATTGTTGACTTCAGGAAGCCGAATGAGGGAATATGCTCCAGTCGTCATTGGAGGATCGATGGTGTAGAGGTTCAGTAGCTTTAAATTCCTGGAGTTAGCATATCATATGTCCTGTCCTGGACACAACTCCCAGATGCAATCACAAGGAAGTTACGCAAGCGTCTTATTCTTCTAGTAGGTTAAGGAGGTTCGGGTACTCACCGAACATTCTTACAAACTTCTGCAGATTCACTGTTGCAAGTACCTGACTGATTACATCATGGGCTGGTACGGCAACTCGAATGCATAAGTACATTAGAGGTTGCAGAGGTTAGTGGACTCAGCCCCACACATCACGGACACATCGCTCCCCACTATCGGTAGTATCCACTGGAGGCAGTTCTCATGAAGTAAACATATATCAACAAAAATCACCACCACCCGGACCATGCCATCTTCTCGGAGCTGCCATCAGGCAGGAGGTACATAGCCTGAAGTCACAAACCACCAGGTTCATGGACAGCTACCATTGTTTGTTGAACCAACCTGCAGAACGCGAATTCTACCTTAGTATAACATCAGGATGACTACTTTGACCACTTTGTGCTAACATACTTCATTTGTTTTTGTTCTAATTGTTTTCGTACTTATACAATTGTATATGAGTTATGTTTAATTCATGGGTATCTTGTGCGTTAGTTTTGGAAATATCGGCATACTTTCTAGTAGCCAACTAGTATTTTTTGGTCAGAATGGGGAAATAAGAAAATGTATCAATATAGAAACATGGAATCATAGAAAACCTACAGCATAATTCAGGCCCTTCGGCCCACAAACTGTGCCGAACATGTCACTACCATAGAAATTACTAGGCTTACCCATAGTCCTCTATTTTTCTAAGCTCCATGTACCTATCCATAAGTCTCTTCAAAGACCCTATCGTATTCGCCTTCACCACCGTTGCCCGCAGCCCATTCCACACACTCACCACTATATAACTGCAACAATACCTCCCGGCTCCTAAGGAAGAAAGTTCTATATATTCACTCGCCTCTCAGAGAAAATGCTTCTCCTCATCTCTGACTTAAATGGGCGGCTACTTCATTTTTAAACACTGAATGCGAGTTCTGGATTCTTCTTCGAGGGGGGAACTTATTTTCCTCGTCCAACATATGAAGTCCTCCCAGTAGGTGCATCGTTTACCTCGCAGCTGAATTGCTTGTACTCAAGGGATAGAGGCCCAGCTTTTACGCCCGTTTTTCATGAAGAGAACACGTCCATATCATAAAGTCATCGTTGTTAAAAAAACACGTGATTGAGAAATTAGTGACACTGAAAAACAAAACCAATAAACCCCTAAGAACTGACGAACTGAATCCTCAGGACCTGAAACAGTTGGATTTCGATGCAGTGTTGTCCTATTCCAAACGTGTGGAGATTTCCGACCTCAGATGTGTTTAGGAAGTCATTTGCCCCTTCTTGGACTAGACGTCCACTTGTACGGAAAGCGTCAACATCCAAAGCATCTCGATATAAGAAGTAACGGAGATGCGACGCTGGCTGCAGTAACTGATGTGAATCCGTTAGACTCACAGGTGGTCATCACGCAGTTTAAGGAGTAGAAGACGAGAACCAGGTCTAGAGCTGGAATTCCCTAAGTTCAATTAACTCACCAACAGCTATTCGGTACAAGAGAGGGTATTCACAACTAGAATCTTTCACAAAACTCTGTCAGGATTAGCTGCACGGTACTAGATGTTTGGGGCAGGGGAGGAGGTGGAAGAAGATGTTGCGGTCAGAAGAAATGGAAAGAAATTATGGTAGAGGATTTTCTAGCAAGGAGAGCAGAAACAGTTCCAAGATGGTGTGCTGTTCCAAACGTCTCTAAGGGCAAAGGACGTCACTGAGCGGCTGCAGACAATACCGAAGTAACAGGTTGAAGCGATAGAAATCACGGCACGCACCTTGGTAGCAGCGACGAAAAGAGCTGTCGTTTTGCATTCGGGAGAAAAGGAAGGTCGCGCTGCTGCAATCTCCAGAATGCTCTTAGTACAATGCAATATTCAGTGATAATGAGTGGCTGATTGGAAAGATGATGCAGGACGGAGTGTTTTAAATTCCTGAGCAACATCGGCCGTTTTTGAGTGACGGTGGACCTCAAAAATCTGGACTGATTACAGTACGACTGGAACAGTATCGGTTTTCACAGGGGGTGGTGGTGTGTGTGTGCGCGCGTCTGTGTGTGTGTGCGCGCGCGCGAGTGCGTGCATGGGGAAAGCTTCCTTCTGCTTTGAATGAACTTCCAAAAGGGTGACAGCCGAAGAAAACCATCAAAAGATGAAAAGAGTGGGATTAAAACTATTCGATTGTGGTAAAGGGTGAAGGTGCATTTAAGACTTCCGCAACACATTCTATGAGTTAGTATTGAATTGGTGCACATGGAAATCTGTTAACACAGCAGAAGAGCGCAACTCAAAACTTTTGAAAGAAATGTATTGGAACTCCAGCCATCTCCGGTAATACAATAACATAAATTAACTGATGTATAATGTCTAATGTAAAAGACTATAAAGTGATCTCTTATTCTATAAGTTATACAGCCTTAACCGTTAGTGGCTTCTCTCTGTCTGTCTGTCTGTCTGTCTGTCTCTCTCTCTCTCTATCTCTCCCCCCCCCCCCTTCTATTTCTCTGCATTAGCAACGATACTTGTTGCAGGTCTCTTTGAAGCAACCTCATTTTTTACTCATCCAGATTATTTAGAGTTTAACTCAGTCTGTGCATATTTGCAAGTCGATTCCTCTACATTTCTGAGCTATATATCACATTCTAGAAAATATGACTGAAGCCAACTTCCAATTTATTTATATTGCCATCCAACATGCTTGTCTGGCATGGTAAAATTTGATGTCCAATTTGCAGCACAATAACCATACAGATGTGGGGAAAACTGTGAACTTGTCATAAGTGCAAAACTTGTTACTGAATATTGAACCAGTCATTCTGTTATTTAGATGATGACGTGTCACCATGCTGATATTGTTCCGAAACAGGATTTACAGAGAAGAACCTTCACTGCGTATATTAATACTTCATGAATCCCCTTGATCATAGATCCAGATCGGAAAACTCAGCACTGGAATTGAATTACAAACAGTACCTTGGCACAGGAATTACACTCAATTCTTAGCTCACCATTAGGTATGCAATCTTGATTAAGGGAGTTCACTAGACTTCATTCCCAAGAGTTCAGTGTCTTGAAACTTCGTAGCAATTGTTCCTTTGACCTGACTTCTCCTGTTTTTTGCAGCGGTGGTACATAGTGTGTTAACTCGTGTTTCTCTTTCTTCTTCATGGTCGTTACGTCGTCACTGCTGGGTATAGCAAGAAGATGACAATGGCCAATTGGAGAGAGCCAAATTATCATTTACGATTTTTATCCCAGGATTTATCTAGATTATTGTCCCCAATTCTATAACTGCTGACACTATGAAGTGACAACGCCACTTCTTAATGTTCGTTCATTGTCATCTTGCATTTGTTTTAACTCCCAGAGTAAGTGGCATATGACATAAAATTATCTGACACATTGTTACATTGTTCTAAACCTTAATTTGAAACATGTCCATATCATATCCGATTATTAGCATATTTTTTCAGGTGTGTATTGCGCAATTAATTAGATATCACAATGTTAATCTCCCTTCCTGTCAAGGTAGTTGGATTTTCTGTCATATCGCCAGTATATTGTTGTCACTTGTACTGAGGTACAGTGAAAAACGTGCTTGCAAACCGATCGTACAGGTCAGTTCATTAGACAGTGCAGTTACATTGAGTTAGTACAGAGTGCATTGATGTAGTATAGGTAAAAACAATAACAGTACAGAGTAAAGTGTCACAGCTACAGAGAAAGTGCAGTACAATAAGATGTAAGGTCACAACATGGTAGATCGTGAGGTCGTAGTCCATCTCATCGTATCAGGGAACGGTTCAATAGTCCTATCACTGTGGGATAGCAGCTGTCCTTAAGATGGCTCAATACAAAAGTTTGGCTTTTATGTATGCTTCCACAATTAAATGGCGTAACAGTAATGGTTTGAGAACATTATGTTTTTCTCGCAGGAGAACTTCTCCATTGTACAATTCTCTTATCACTACATTTACCCACTCATTCAAAAACTCGTTTAACAAAAACCTGACACCCAAGTTCTGCAGCTTTACTTTGGTAAATAAATCTATAAGGTGGTTTTATCTGTAAAACAATAAAAAAAGAACACCTCTGCCATCAACTTGTTGTTACCTGCAGGTCTTGGGCTTACACAAATTGCACCTTCCATTTTCTTTCGTGCACACCCTACACAACGACATAAAAACGTTTATTCTATTACAGGATGAAATTCAAGGATAGCACTCGGGAGGAGAACGGAGCAAGCAGCTCATTTTAAAATAATGGCACGCCCAGAAGCACTTGAGAATTCATTACAACTTCTTGTGTCCGTCCTCATTTATTCCACATAAACTATCTCATTCAGAAGGCAAATAAATGGGAAATTGATGTTACTTTACAAAGACTGTGTAAGCAAACTAAAACTGATTCACGGAAAATGTTTTAGACTGTACTAAGCAGAACCTTCCGCATTTTCGGTAGACGAGAACCATCTTTATCCAGGTTGTATATCTACAATATACAACACAAACGAAAAGTGTTGTAATCAAAGCCTTTGTGCAAAAAAAAATCCAAAACATAAAATCCAGTATATTAAAAGACCAGGGAACACCAGCACCCATGTTTTGAAAACATATTTGAAATAAAATAGCATTCTATATTACATTCCACTGTTCCAAACACTCACCATGCTTTCTCCTGGGACGTTCAGAAAAAACTGTGAGGCTCAGAATAAACCTTACATTCGACAGTGAAAGAAACCTTTAAGAATCCGAATATTCGCACACTTTGAATGCTTGTAATAGGTTGAAATGATAGACATTCATTGACTGGACAGTTGAACTTATTTCCCTGTGTAATGCGTCGCTGGACAATCCTCCTCATCATTTATCCATATGTTGACTGAATCGTCATTCTCTTAGATGGAACCCTTTTGCTAGACATATAGATGTGTGCTGCTGTTCCCATTATGGCGGAGGCAAATATGCACTGATCTTTACTCATCGGATCAGACTGAAACCCATTAGTGATATCCAACAGCTTATCTCCTGCTCCACAGAATAGTAGTATGTCTATTAAATCCACGACAACAGTGACAACTGTGACACATGCTGGGACGCCTTTCTTTCATAGTCTATAAGCAATAATTATGCGCTATTGTCCATTGGAATTTCTAATAGGACAAATCATTGAACTTAATGTCTTGCAAAACTATCATAACACCCCTTGTTCCACAAGAAACTTCACTGCCAGCTCTAGGTCCCTTTCTATTTCTTTCGGTAAATCATAATGATTCTGTCGGACATCCGCAGGTTGTCCCTGTACTACCGGCACAAAACCCGATATTCCCCACAATCCTGTTTCCTGCTTGAGAAAGGTTTTACCCCAATCTGGATCATTTTTACCAATCTCGCCCAATAATATGCACCATTTTCTGCAACTACCTTTCCTCATCCAACCAGCATATCATGCAGCCATTGATTGCCGTCTCATTTTAAGTAATTCACTAAATCAATCATGACCCTATTTCTTGCAGAGGGTCTCCTCTTGCTATTCCTCTAATCTCGTCAAATTTATAAATGTGTATACGTAAGGGATTGGAAGAGACCTAACATTTATACAAACAGCATTTGATATTGTCCCAGTCAAAGCACTTCCAGTAAATCTCCCGAAAACACAGTTTCTCAACTCAATTGCCAACTCAATCTCGTTGGATCCCTTGCCTGAAGCACGGAATGCGAGGCCACTCGTCTACTAGATGTCCCGTTTCTCTCCTTTTACGTCGGGGTCCACGATTGGTCTTCCATGGCTGCCATACCCGACTGCGCACGGGTATGTCAGCTGCTTCTCCCAACCCAATCAGTGTTCGAGCTGCGGACGGTCTTAGTCTGGATTCTCGCCCATCTCCTCTCCGGACGGCATTGCATTTACATTTCACCGAGCTGAACACCTTTTAGAAATGTTGAGCTTGTTTCGCTGTCGGATTTTGACACCCACCTTCGGGCCCCACTCCCACACCAGGAGTTTTTCGTTAACCAATTCTTAGATCTTGATGAATAGCAATCCCGAGTTATTTGGCCAAGTTTATCACAAAGGTGTTGTATATATGGGCTTGTTATTTGGACCTGATTTGCCTTTGTTGACTATTGCCTTTTATCCTTGACATTCCACGAGGGTAGGATGGTGGACATTGTCAGCATGGACTTAAACAAGCCCTTTGACCAGGTGGGCTCTTCCCAAATCCGAGACCACATGGGATCCAGGTCCATATTGCAAATTGTATAAAAAAATCTATTGATGTTAGGAGATAGACGGTGGTGTTAGAGGGTTGCTTTACTTTCTGGATTCCTGTGACCAGTAGTGTACTGGGTTCTGGGTTCATCATCATGATATTGTGGATTTGGATGAGATGGTAGATGATATTGTTAGTAGGTTTTCGGATGAAATTAAATTGGTGTTCTAGTGGACTCCGAAGACCGTTATATAAGATTACAACTTGATCTTGATCAATTGAGCCAGTGGGCAGAGGAATGGCAGACGGAGTTTAATGCAGGTAGTTGTGTGGTGTTGCGTTGTGGTAAGATACCAGGGCAGTTCTTTCACAATAGATGGTCGGTCCCAGTGGAATGTGGTAGAACAGAGAGAATTCTTACCGGGTCTGTTTCCATGAGTCGGTCCATGTTAGTTTTGTTTCTGCATAACTTCACTTTACTACCGCTTATAACCTCTCAATAAGACAGTTCTCCTCTGTGGAGGCAGAACCCACACTATTTTAGAAATACCGACGCATTTCTCAAATTCAATATCATCACTTTTTTTTTCCCAGACGATTACAGATTTTAAAAAATGATAATATATCTGAGGAACGACAGTGAAATTAAAACAGAGCCAAAACAGACGCTCTCATGAGTGTTGACAGACGTTAGGGCTGCGGACCTGACCTGGGAGACACCTTGGTTGTCCTGCAGAGTGTTATCTTATGCAAACAAAGCCCCGGCTCTGGCCTCCCATCCTGAACGTCATTGACTGAAAACACTTGTGGACTTAACTGGAAGTACGAGATCAGCTGAGCAACACACCCCGTTTCGTCAGTATTGATTACTGAGCGTTATTTCTTTACGTTTCGGATACCTTAGATGACTTGGAATTGCACTGAAATTCCGTGATGTTTCACATTGATTCTTGCTGGGAGAAGGAAAGTGAAGCGCGCTTAATGGAACTTTGCAATTGGTTCAACACATCAGTTTCCTGAGGTTCAAGAATTAAACAAAACATCTGAATTAAGTACAATTCCTAAAAAATCAAGTGAAATACAGTCACGCAGGACCTATCTTGATTTCAACATTAAAAGCCTCCTCGGTGACTCTGGTTAGTTCACCCACATTTCATACACAGTTACATGAGAAAGTGGACTGGTCCATGTTCAAATACTCAGCTGCTAGCCTTGATGAGTATGCCACGACCATCAAAGACTTTATCAGCAAGTGTGTTGAGGACAGTGTACCAAAGAGGAGAATACGGGTGTTCCCAACCATGAAACCATGGATGAACCGGGAGATCCATTCTCGACTGAAATCGAACACTGCTGCTCACTAACCTAGTGATCCTGATCTGTGCAAGAAATCGAGACATTACCTTCGGAAAGCTATCAGGGATGCCAAGAGGCAATACCGACTGAAAATACAGTCCCAGACCAGCCGCCAGTTATGGCAGGGCTTACATGCCATAACAGACTACTGGATGAAACGGGTTGCATAGTTTACAACAGCTCATCCCTTCCTGATGAACTCAACCCATTCTATACACGCTCTGACCAGAAGGGAAGTGGATTGTCACCACGGAAGTGGACTGACAGACTCTAATGCAGCTGAACCAGTGGTCACCGTTGAGGAGGTAAGATCAGTTCTCAGGAGAATGAACACGAGGAGAGCTTCTAGCCCAGATGATGTCCCTGGCCGTGTGCTCAGATCATGTGCTGATCAGCTGGCAGAAGTATTTGCGGACATTTTAACCACTCCCTGTTTCAATCTCAGGTTCGCACCTGTTTTAAGAAGACCACTATCATCCCGGTACCAAAGGAAAGAAAGGCAATATGCCTCAATGACTACCGACCAGTGGCTCTGACATCCACGGTCGCGAAGTGCTTTGAGAGGCTGGTCATGGCACGCATCAACTCCACACCCCCAGATAATCTTAACCCATTGCGATTCACCGATCGCCGAAACAGGTTTACAGCGGACGCAATCTCTTTGGCCCTCCACTCAGCTCTGGAGCATCTGGATATTAAAGCCACCTACGTTAGACTATTGTTTATTTACTACAGGTCTGCCTTCAATACAATAATCTCAAGCAAACATGTCACCAAACTCCGAGACCTAGGACTCAACGCCTCCCTATGAACTGGATCCTTGACTTTCTAACCACCAAACCACAATCAGTGAGGATAGGCAGCAATATCTCCGGCACAATTATTCTTAACACTGGTGACCCGGAAGGCTGCGTCCTAAGCTA
The DNA here is from genome assembly GCF_009764475.1 of Pristis pectinata. Taxonomy (NCBI): domain Eukaryota; kingdom Metazoa; phylum Chordata; class Chondrichthyes; order Rhinopristiformes; family Pristidae; genus Pristis; species Pristis pectinata. The sequence goes on from NC_067417.1 coordinate 50,969,098, forward strand.
TTTATCTACTCCTTATACACTCATGACTGTGTGGCCAGATTCTGCTCTAACTCCATCTACAAATTTTCAGATGATACCACTGTTGTAGGCCGTATCTAAAACAGCGATGAGTCGGAGTACAGGAAGGAGACAGAGAGCTTCCTGGAATGGTGTCATGACAACAACCTTTTCCTCAATGTCAACAAAACAAAAGAGCTGGTCACTGACTTCAGGAAAGTGGGATGTGTACATACAGCTGTCTACATCAACAGTGCTGAGGTGGAGAGGGTTGAGAGCTTCAGGTTCCTGGGGGTGAACATCACCAACAGCCTATCCTGGTCATATCATCTAGATACCACGGCAAAGAAAGCTCAACAGCGCTTCTACATCCTCAGGAGGCCAAATAAATTCAGTTTTAACCCTCTGACACTCACCAACTTTTATCGATTCACATAGAAAACGTCCTATCTGGATGAATCACGGCTTGGTACGGCAACTGCTCTGCCCAAGACCGCATGAAACTGCAGAGGGTAGTGAACGCAGCCCAGCGCATCACGGTAACCAGCCTCTCCTCCATGGACTCTGTCTTTACCTCTCGCTGTCTTAGTGATGCAGCCAGCATAATCAAGGACCCCCCACACCTGTGTAATTTTCTCTTCTCTCCTCTTCCATCAGGTAGAAGATGCAGGAGCCCGAGAGCACATACCACCAGACTTAAGGACAGCTTCTACAGCACTGTGATAAGACTATTGAATGGTTCCCTTATACAATCAGATGGACTATGACCACATGATCTACCTTTTTGTGACCTTTCACCTTATTGCACTGCACTTTCTCTGCAGCTGTGACACTTTACACTGTACTGTTATTGTTTTTACCTGTACTACCTCACTGCACCCTGTACTAACGCAATGTTACTGCACTGAGTAATGAATTGTCCTCTACGATCGGTATGCAAAACAAGTTTTTCACTGTAAATCGGTACAAGTGACAATAATAAACCAACACCAATACCAATGTAGATAAAAGTCAAAGTCAAGTTTATTGTCACATGCACAAATACATGTGTGAACATGTGCAATCAAAAACTTACCTGCGACAGAATCACAAGCACATTGAAACATATGAGCGTCATTCACAATAAAAATAAACTAATCGAAATTGTACACAATTTGTACAAGAAAGAAATCAATCAGAACAAAGAAACCGAATTCCATTCTAGTGCAAATTGATCAAAGTGGTCATGGTGTTGCTAAACTGTAGTGATTGGTATTGTGTCAGGTGGTTCAAAAACCGAAAAGTTGAGGGGAAGTAGTTGTTTTTGAACTTGCTGGTTTGGGACTTCAGGACTATGCACCTGCTGCCCGATGATAGCTGCGAGATGATGGCACGGCTCGGGTGGCGGGTGATTTGATACTAGATATGCCATCCTATCGCAGCGCCTCCTGTAGATACTACCCATGGTTCGGAGGGATGTACCCATTATGTTTAGAGCAAAGTCCACTTCTCTCTGCATCTTCTTGCGTTTCTGCACATTCAAATTTGCGTACCAGACGACAATGCAACCATTCAGGACACTTTCTACTTTCAACAATAGATACGTCGAAGTTTATCGAGTGTTGGTTGACAAGCCGAACCTCCGTAAACCTCCTAAGATAGTAAAGACGTGGTAAATGTGTCTAATTGTTCATAACCTCATCTTTATGAAAGACTTCTCTCTCTGTCTCTCTCTGTCTCTGTCTCTGTCTCTCTCTGTCTCTCTCTGTCTCTCTCTGTCTCTCTCTCTCTCTCTCTCTCTCTCTCCATTTTGCCTCTGGATTCTTCCTCCAAAATGCATATCCGAGTCTTCTCAGTACACTGAAAATGATAGGACCCTGGGGAGTGTTGTCGAACAAAGAGATCTTGGGGTACCTGAAAGTGGCGAGGCAAGTAAGACAAAGTGATGAAGAAGACAAATGACATGCTTGACTTCAACGCACGAAGCATTAATTACACTTGTTCGGATATCATGTTACAGCTGCAGAGGACGTTGGTGAGAAGATACATGAAATATCATGTACAGTTGTCTGTCATTCGATAGGACATATGTGATTAGGCTGGGTAGGGTGAGAAAATATTTGTAAGGATTCTACCGGACGAGAGGGCTTGAGTTCTGAGGGGAAGCTGGATCGGCTGGGAATCTTCACTGGAGCGAAGGAATCCGAGGCTTAACCTTATTGAGGTTTATAAAATCAGGTGAGGCAGAGAGAAGGTGGATGGTCACAAACTTCTTCCCAGTGCAGGGGAGTTTAAAATTAGAGGTCATAGATTTAAGGTGAGAGGGGAAATTTTTTATTAGGAACCTTACAGGTCAGCTTTTCACACAGTGTCTGGGCGGTACATGGAACTTAGAACTGTACAGTATCGGAAAAGTTCCTTCATCCACGATGGTGTGCAGAAATAATTGAACGCCCAACGAAACTAAGCCCTTCTGCCTGCACAATGTCGGTATCCCTCCATTTTGTGCACATTTATGTGTCAGTCCTAGATTCTCTTGAACACCCCTATAGTATTTGTCTCCATACTACCCCTGGCAGCGCATCAGAAGCACCTAAACTCTGAAAAAAAGCGTGACCTGCACGTTTCTTTTTTAACTTAACACATCTCACTTTAAATGCATGCACTGTCGTATTAGACATTTCGATCCTGAAAAAAGGATACTGTCTGTCTACTCTATCTATGCCTCTCATAATCTTATTAACTTCTGTCAGGTTTCCCCTCACCCTCGCCGCTCCAGAGAATACAAACCAAGTTTGTCCCACGACGCCTTATAGCACATACCCTGTAATGCAGACAGCATTCTGGTGAATCTCTTCTGCAACTTCTCCGAAGCTTCGACATACTTCCTACAATGGGGAGACCAGAATTTAATGCTGTACTCCAAGTGCGGCCAACCTAGAGTTTTATAAAGCTGCAACACAACTTACTGGCTACTAAATTCACTGTCTCGACTAATAAAGACAAGCATTCCATAAGATTTCTTTACTGCCCTTTCAACCTGTGCAGTCACTTTCAGCAAGCTATGAATTTGGATCCCAATATACCTCTGTACATCAACACTATTCAGGGTGTTGCCGTTAACAGCGTCCTTTCCCTTTTCATTTGATCTCCCAAATGTATGCAGAACGAGCTTGCAGAGTAAGTGGTAGAAGCGGCTAAAATTAGAATATTTACAAGATCTTTGCATAAATTGCATGGATACCAAAGATTTAGATTTGGACCAAGAAAGTCAAACGGTATTAGCTCAAGCAATCAGGTTGTTCCGTGTGCACACGTTGGGCCAAGGGATCAGTTTCCGTGCTGTATTACTCAATGCTTTATGACTCGAAGAGCCCTACTTGGTTCCAAATGAGAAAGATAAAATGGTTCGCTTCTTTCTTTTTTTTTTAAAAAAAGAAGGAAATCACGGGATGTAGGATTAGGCACGATCTCTTTGGTCTCGAATATATGTAGCGATTGGGAACAAGAGCCATATTGGTTTGCGGATGCCAAAGATTCATTGTATTCTGGATGAAATCATTTCTTCCCATCTCTGTCCCGAAGGCTCACCATATACTTTAGGCTGTGATTACTGATTCTTTACGCACCAGACAAGAGGATTTACCATGTCAAGGATTTTTTGTTCGAAGTGGTAAATCCTCATTCTCCTAAACGTGTTGGCTGAATCCTTATCCGTAAGACAAAGCCCTTGCCCTTACTATTGAACTGACTGATTTGCACTCTTTCTATCAAATTTATTGCTTTCATACACAGGACAACAGATGGGTATTCAATATTCCAGATACTGTCTCACCACTTCGATATAAATGCGGAAACACTACGTCCATAGATTCCTCAAGATTACTGCACAAGTCGACAGGTTTGTTAAGAAGGCGTTTGGTGGGTTGACCTACATTGGTCGGGGTATTGAGTTCAAGAGCCGCAAGGTAATCTTGCAGCTCTATAGAATTCTAGTCAGACTATACTTAGAATATTGTGTTTAGTTCTGGTCGCCTCATTATAGGAAGGATGCCGAAGCTTTGTAGATGATGCAGAGGAGATTTATCAGGATGTTGCCTGCATTGGAGAGCAGGTCTTATGAGGAAAGGTTGAGTGAGTTTGGGCTTTTCTCTTTGGTAATAAGGAGGAAGAGAGGTGACTTAATTGAGGTCTACAAGCTAATAAGAGGTACAGATAGAGCGTAGAGACGGGTACATTTTCCCAGAGCGACAATGATTAACACGTGGGGTGTGGGGCTGTTCATAATGTTAAGTTCATTGGAGGAACGTATAATGGGGATGTCAGGGGTAAGTTTTATTTACACAGAGAGTGGTGGGTGCGTGGAATATACTGCCGGCAGAGGTTGCGGCGACAGATACATTTGGGACATTTAAGAGAATCTTAGAAAACCACATGATTGATAGAAAAATGGAGGGCTATGTGGAAGGGGAGGGTTGGATAGATCTTAGAGCAGGATAACATGTCGGCACAACATCGTGGGCCGAAGAGCTTATACTACGTTGTAATGTTATATGTTCTGGACGACTCTGTTCTTGTATTCAAAATATCTTGTAAAAAGGGCCACGGTAGCATTTCCCGCTTGGCATCTTCCTGCACCAAATTTCGAATTAAAGTAAATCCCACAACATTCTAAATAAAACACTTTTAAATTCCATAACGAGGAATCTACTTGTTGTAATCGAATTCACATTGTTTCACATTATATTTTGTCTTGTCCTGATCCATTCACTTAGCCTGTCTATACATCCTCATCAGAATCTATGTTGTTCCTTTATCAACATATTTGCATATACAGTCCTTAGCCCCACCTAGATTTAGTTGATAAACAGCTTGGACCAGAGTAGCAATCTCTGTCGTACCCAACAAGGCACTGCCTAACAGTTGGAGAATGACCAGTTCATAATTTATGTATATCGTTAAGGCATTCCTCAATCCCTGCCAGTATACTTCTCCTACGGAGTGTTATGACTCTGTTTACTTAGGTATTTTAAAACCTGAAAGTCCAAAAGACACCGTGAACTGCCCAGTCGCATGTATTCGACGGATGACATCATTAAAAAGCTCCCACAGATGTTTCAATTGTGACTTCACTTTCATAGTTTCTTATGTAGATGCTTGCAACCTGCACCATTATTTTCTACTGTGGACGCAATTAGCTGTCTGGTCAATAACCTGACTTCAGGGAATGATTTTATTTTACTGTGGATGTCAGCCTAATATATCCATTGTAACTGTGATCTCACTCTTATTTTCTTTGAGGCGGGAACATCGCTCGTCCTCCCATCAGTAGAAACTGTTCCAGAATTAATAGAATTTTAGACTGTAAAAACCATGACATTAGTTCTCTCCATAAAACCTCCTTTAAAACCTTAAGATGTATGACATCAAGATCTGATGCCTTACCGCATTCTGACCCTTTTGGTACCGACTAGTTCTTAGTTATCTTTGCTAGTTCTTCCTTTCGTTCTCACAGATCATTCATTCTCCGCTGTTGCTGGAATGTATTGTTTGTGTTCTTCGATAGAAGCTGGCACAGAACAACTGTTTAACTGTAGCTAGTTCCTTATTCTCAGATATAACTTCGTCTATCTCAGTATGCAAATGATTCCCATTAACTCTTGTGAATCATTCTCATCGTACATATATGTAGAGCTTTTAAACGTCTTGTGTTGTGTTTCTCGCTACATTCCTTTCGTAGAATAGGAATGGGGAAATCACGTTGCAGCTGCTCAAAATATTGGTTAGATAGCAGTCTTCTGGTATAGTTGTATATCACTCCGATCCCTTCACTGCAGGAAGGATGTGGGAGAAATACAAAGGGCGCAGAAAACATTCACCAAGATACACCAAGACATTGAATAACAGGGGTTTATTCTCACTAGAACAAAAGAGGCCGGGGATGTCCTTATAGAGACTATCGAAAGTATGAAGGGCATAGTTAGGATAGAAAGTCAAAGTATTTTTTTCCCTCAGGACGAGAGGGCACAGGTTTAAGGTGAAAGGTGACAAACATACAGAAAACCTGAGAGGTAGGTTTTTCACATGGAGGATGCTGAACATGTAGAATGGGTTGACAGAGGAAGTGATGCTGGCAGATAAAATTACAAAGTTTACACGTCATTTAGACAGGTCCCTGCAAAGTCAGACCGCATCTATGGAAAAGAAACAGAGCTAATGCTTCAGGCTTCTGTGTATTTCCAGCTTTTTTTGTGTGTGTTATTATTTCAGATTTCCAGTAGCGGGATTTTTTCCAAACTTTCATTCGGTTTTATGTTCAGGTAATTGGATAGGAAGGATACAGAAGGATATTGCCTTTAAAGGGCTAATTTCTATGCTATTTGATTGCTTAATTCTCTGAGAGGTCAAAGCCATCGTTTTCACACAAGGCTGAAATTGACAGGCAGCAATTCAAAGCAATCCTGGATGCCAAGATGTGGATAAAGTCCAAAACTAAATCTTATGGAGGAATAGTGTACGAAAAACAAGAAAGGCCAATCAAGACCATGTTATGTGCAAGGAAGTGGACATAACGATGAAATTAAGAGGACAAAGTTGAGGCTCAAAATATTACTGGCAAACAAGATTAAAGAAAAATGGATGAGATGTATCCGAGGATACTATTATGGGAGGGAATAGGGGAGATTGTTGTATGCTGGACAGAGATTTGTAAATATTTGCTTACCGTAGGTGAGGTGTCACATGGCGGGAGAACATGAAGTGGGTGAATTGATGGATCTTGTAATAGGTTCATAGAGAGAAACGGCATGGAAACAGGTGTTTCGGCCGACAGAGACCGCGTAGTCCATAAACCATCCATTTACACTGACAGATCTGTGCCATTATGAACTCTTTCCACATTCTTAACAACTCCCCAGGTTCTCTCACTCACCTACATAAGGCGCAGTTTATAGTGGCCAACCAATCTACCAACCTACATATCTTTCTAATGTGGGAGGAAAGCAGAGTGCCCGGAGAAAACCCATGCGATCACAGGGTGAATGTGCAAACTGCAAGGTCAGAATTTCACCCAGTTCTCTGACGCTACGACGCAGTGCATCTACTTGCTATGCCCAGTGCAGTACGTGCATTATGAATGATATGTTCCTAGGGGGAAATGTGGAACAGAATGACTTCGGAGTGCGTCCAAATATTTATGTAAAGATAAACTAATGTATTCAGGATATCTGGCTTCGTAAGGATAACATGGTACACATGAATAAAATATTGATAATATATCGGGTGTGGGAGTCGAGTTAAGCGGGAAATCTGTAGAACAAAAAGGGAACATGAGATAGCTTTAACAGGTAAGTAAACTAAAGGAGAATCTAGATAGATTAGACAGGTATATTCAAGTAATAGGACTAACTATTGAGTGAAGAGGGGCCCTTAAGTTTCAACGAGATCATCTAGGTGTGGGGCGAGCTACAGAAGATGGGATAGGTTATTAACGAATAATTCCGGTTTCTTTTTACCATGTAGATAGACGTGGATGCAAGGGAACTCAGAGAAGTTAGTAGTGATGTTTTGAAGAGAGCCCATCTTACAGAAAACGAGTCACTGAAGGTCTCAAAACGCACGTAGGCAGAAAAAAGTCCCGATCAAGTGTGTTCTAAGACATTGCGTTAGAAATTGGGTGGTCGCTTGAGGAGATATTTGCATGATGGATAGCCACCAGTGTGGTGCTGGAATACTGGATGGTGGATGTTGTTGTGCTTTTATTTAACAACGGTCGCAAGACAAAGCCTGAGAATTTCAGGCTAGTGAGCTTAAAGTCGATGGTGTGTAAGTTATTTTAGGGTTTTGTGAGCTGCATGCATTTGGAAATGCAAGGTCTGATTAGAGATAACATGGATTGGTGCGTGGGAAATCATGTCTCACGAATGTTATTACTTTTTTCGAAGAAAAATCCAAGAAGATAGATTAGGGAAGTACTTGAACTTTAGAAGGGACTTTGCCAAGGTACTGCATGCTAGGTTACTCCGGACAGTTAGATCACATTGGTTCCTGGGCGAACAAGTGGTACTAATTCTTGAAATCTAAGCCATTAAGTATTCACTGCCACCTAATTTCCCTCATGCCTCATATCACGTACTATATAGTGCTCCGAATATTTTAGATACTTGATTAAGGTCGAACGAAATCACTTCCCATCTTTATGCAAAATTACCTTCCATTATGAATATCCATCTCTAAAGCAGCTAACTGCAAGATTATTAATCAGCCATTTGTCCCTGCACAAAATTAATTTGTAAATTGCCTTTTCCGCCTTTTTTCCCTTTGCATAATTATCTAGAAAACCATTATTCATGGACTCCAGTAATTGTTCTTTCGTGTTACCGCTGCTGAATTGGTTTGCTTTGTCAATACGTCGAGTAAGGTTCCTGATAATTATTGCATTACCCTTGAAACAGCGCCTGTAATTTTGTTTTATGTAACTATCATCTGTTTCACCATCGCAGTTTGACAATATTATGAACAACTCCCATTAATATACTCTTCCGTTTGCTATTTCTTCCCACAAACAAAACCGATTCTACTTCAGTTTCGAACGGTTATCTCTTATGTTCCTTTATCTCGAATTGCATTATTGCTTTGTAATTTTTAATGTTAACCCTCCACCTAGGAAATTCAGTCTCCGATGTCCAAGAGATAACAGTTTGATTGACGAAGACTGCTGGAGTACTTGAAATGAGAACACCATGCCAGCAAAAAAGGCATGGAAGTATGTCGGGATGAAAATAAAGCTTAGGGGCCCTTTAACAGCAAAGGCTTCCATGTCTCATGAGATGGTAATCTCACGGTGAACCTCCTGAAGGAATTTGACAATGATCTTATATGCGTCATCTCTCTATAATCCTGATATGTTCTTGTGTAATCAAGTCATGAGGATTTAATAAGGGAGGCACAAAAACCCTATTCATCACATTATTCATGCATCTGCTATTGAATACGATCATGCAGTAACCTTATATTAAGCGCCTGTAATTTCCCTATATAATCTATTTCCCTCTGGTTTAAGACTGCCACAAGAATATGTCACAAATCACACACCTGCAGTGAAAGTTGTTAATATGCAGATTGAGAAAAAAACATCTAAAACATAAAAAACCCTATTGCCCAAATATAGAAAGGCATAAGACGGAGATACACCAGTTATATGAGTGGAAAGGTTCTCGCTCTCTTTCCAGAGAGCTCAGCGGGAATTAGAACCCTTACTCCAACTCAACGAAATTTCATTGATTCAGGTCTGTTTCAATACAGTTTATTTCTGCTAGTGATCACACGGCTCTTCCCTGATCCTCTCCCTAATTTCTCGCATTATCATGTTGATCTTACGGTGGTTCACACGTTTTCACCGTCGCACAACCAATTGCATTTAAATTCTGTTCGCAGGGAAATGATATTACTCAGGATATTTAGAAGCACACGTGCAATACATGTTGATGAAGATCTGTTGGCGGTGAATAAAATAGATATTGGTTCGGAACATTGTAGGCTTCAGAAAGTTCCATGGTTGATATTGAAGTTGTTTCTTCCAATCACAGACAGTATTAATTAAAAGCACATTTTACTTTGATCGTCACCTGTCGTACATACCATTTCTGTCACTCAACCAAAGAAGCTGCAGCCCTGCACTCCGTGAGGCATTCAGGGCTGGGAATGAAATATCGTCAATCAATTCCTCTGCTATTCTGGGTGAAATATTTCCTGTATGGAAATACTGGCCACAATTTAAATTTATAGTTTAATTACACACCTGCTTCCAACCTTTCATAAGCGTTCGACTGCTGAAACAGTTAAATATGTCTTCCCTTTGTAAGATTTCCTTAACCTTGTTAAATGTGACTGGCAGCTCTGCAACTTGATGACATCACAGCAGCTGAACTCCAGGGATTCCTTTGAACTCATACTTGATAGCAACCGGCATTGAGAAATGGGAAGTTGCCGCCCCTAGAGACAAAGAGACCATTATGGGAGCTTACTTGGGTGAAAGGTAATCATTGATCATTGATCAAAAAACTTGCCACAAAATCTATCAATGTCCCTGCATGCGATTTTGTATTGTTTGAGAATGTTTTTGTGAAGAGAACGATTCTGCTATGTTTAAGATACAGTAACACTGTAAGTTGTTTCTTTTCCTATTCTGTGAAGTAATATGTATTCAGGCTAAATGTATTTAACATGGGGCGAGATTGCAATTTATGTGATATGTCGTCGCCATCTACTGGTGTTGTAGTATAAATATTCGATTGGCCACTGCATGGTAATCTCAGCATGAACCATCTTTATAAATGTCCGTCCCCTCTTAATTCTCCCCATCTCCGCGTAAGTGTGATCTAGCCAATACGATTTTCGAGACCTTTCCTCAAAACCTTTCAAATTCATTGCGTTAAGATACTTAGCATCTCTCTGTCGAGTATTTCACTCGAAACTGCCTCCATTCTGTTGTCGAATTCGATCTTAGAGAAGACTCAAAAGACCACTGTTCTCGTTCAATCTCTTTATTACTTGATCCGAGGAAAGAGCACCAAGCCAGGCACCTACGTCCCGGACCGGCTGGTCTCTGAGATACATTGATCTACATACATTTTTATACTTTTTCATAGGTGCAAACAATTATCATACAAGGAATGATCATGCATTAGTCAGGCAGCATGGCACTTATTTTCTACATCGTGAATGGTTACAGACAAAGGAATGTACTTAAAAAAATTTACTAAAGCTATAGTTCCTTAATCTTTTCAGACCATCTTGTTCCACCAATTATCTTGGTATACATAAGGCTTCTCATGGTGAGCTCAGGGTCAGTTTAGTGGAGCAAGAGTCAGGTCTGCAGAGTTGCTGAGACAAGAACTGATTTTACTGTATAATCATATCTCAAGGCTGAAGAAAACTAGCTGAAGCAAGCAAACTCTCTGAAACAAGGCACTACAAAGCGAAACACAGCTATCTCAAGCAGTCTATTACAGCTATAGCGATGTACCCTTTAATTCTCTTTTCAGGGCTCACAATCTTGTACTTTCCTAACATTTCATTATAGCTTATACACATTCTAATTGCCTCCTTTTATCATACCATGATAATACTTCTCTGGTGACAGTGATCTCAAAAGTTCCTCGTGATCCTGGCCTCGGGGTGAACGTGCGACCAGCACCTTTTGCATGGGTATTAATCCCTCGACCGAGTTCATCATTCGGTGCAGAATACACTTTAATATGGCGAGGCCAACAAATAGACCCACGATGATTATTAAACCATAAATTGCCAAGTTATCTAACCAACTGCTCCATCTCGATAACCCCCCAGCTTCCCCACTCCCATCCAGGTTCCTTCCTCCACCCATTCCCTGCTTCCTTAATGTTGGAGATGTCGTTTTGAATGTGCCGGGACAGGTCAGTGATATTGGAAGAAACATCAGGTATAAATGGGCAGCATTCCTTCCCTATCATGGCCCAAGTGCCCCCCTTCTCTGCCAGGAAAAGTCCAACGTCATCCTATTCTGCAATATTATCAGGCGGATGGCTATCATCTCGGTTGTTATGGTATTCACCTGCGATTGAGTGTCCCCTAAAGCGTCGGCCGTATTGTTAGCAAGGTCTTCCAGAGCTGATGCTAATTTCTGAATCTCCACCCCTGCCCTGGCAGTACCGTATGATGGGAAAAGAGTCCAGAAAAATCAATCCATTTCTGTCAACTTTTGTCGTTGTGTCATTAACCAGGGTGGTTCAGAATACGCAAATGAGGGGTAAGATAAGCAAAGTAACAGCACCCACTCCACCCTTTACGTGAGGCGGGTGTATACATGAAAGCCAAGTCCTCACCTCTGAGATTTGGTCTTTTCCCAGGTAACCAAGGATAGGCCTTGTTCCCGCACACCCAATGGGTGCCGTTCACGGGCTGCTCCCGCGCTTGTTCGGGTGCAGGGACTATTCCCAAACTGATAGGGGGCACTTTTATTATAGTTACAGTAACAGGTGGCATCTACTGGGGAAGTAGGAAGGGTAACAATCAGCCCTGGTCCCAACAGGGTATAATTAAGTAGAAGAGGCCTCAGGCGCAAACATTTATAACAGCAGGGATAACAGGCATTTCGGTCTAGGGACGGATAAACCCCTGGTTTACAATTTTCTTCCTCGAGAGTTCCGTTCTTCGCCATAAATCGGATCGATCTGGTCTTGTTCTGAATAAGGGGTGTTATTTAAACGGAAACCCCTGACTCCCCATGGTGAGTGGTCGCTGCACATACCCAGCATCCTGTCTTGTTTTCTTGCCTAGCATAAACATGGCATAGTGACAAAAAGGAATTATGATTTTCCATCACTGATTCTACTGACGCTATATATCCTAACACCATAACAGTTCCAATTTCCAATCCTCCCATTCTTGCTTTTATCTTCCTCCTTATTTTTACCTCCTTTTATCCTGCCTCTGCTCCCTCTACTCCTAAATCCTCTCCCTGAAACGAGCACATAGTTATTAGGGATTTTTCACTGGATTTGAAGTCGAATGTTCCAGTCACCTCTTACAATCACTCAGATGTATCCATTTCTTGTTCCTCTTCACTTTGACGGCTTATGGTGTCTGTAACAGCACCTGGAACGGTCCCTTCCAACGATGTCCTAGCTTTGGTCTTTCCCAGTCACGGATTAAGACTCAGTCACCTGGTCCAGGATCAGTCCAATCTCCCTTCGTATCTTTCCGATAAGCCTCTTTCACCTGTGAGTGGAGGGACCTAAGAGAAAGGATCGATTGCTCACAATAGTCCTGTAACTCCTGTCCCATCATCTGTAAGTCCATAAAAGGGGTATGGGGGTTGTCACTGTCGCACGGGGTTCGGGCAGGTCGTCCGTACACTATCTCGGCTGCAGTCAGTCAGGTACTACTCTGGGGAGTGACTTGCATATGGTATAATGCCAATGGGAGTACCTTTAACCAATTATGTCCTGTATCTAAAGTCAATTTAGTCAGTTTGTCCTTTAAAATTCCATTGTTTTTTTTCTACGGAACCTGCTGCAGTAGGGTGATGAGAGCAATGTAATTGTTGATCAATGCCTAGGGCTGTGCACAGCTTTTTATTAATTTTTCCAATAAAATGAGGTCCATTGTCCGACGATAGTTGCCGTGGTATCCCAAATCAGGGAATTATGTCTTTTAGTAAAATTTTCACTACCGTACTTGATTTGTTGTTGACCATGGGAAAAGCCTCAATCCATTTACTAAACATATCAAGGATGTCTAAGCAGTACTTATAACAATGTACCCGTGGTAATTCAATGAAGTCCATTTGTAGTGTCTCAAATGGTTCCCCCAGGGAGGGGATTCCTTCCTCTTTCACACTTAATTGACTTGCCCGGGTTTACTTTTTGGCAAGTCACACACCTCATAGCTTTGTTTCTAGCAATTCTTCCTTCCATATTTGGATTCCACCATGTTTTAAGCAAAACCATACACGTTCCCTCCTTACCGAGATGAGTATCAGTGTGGAGTTTATCAATAAGGAGGGGTATCAAAGCATCAGGTGCACATATCTTTCCCGCCGGCGTTGTCCAGACATGCGTCACAGGGTGTGGGCGGCAATTGTGCTGCCACCACAATTGGATTTCAGAAGCAGGGGCGTCCCCCTGAAGTTTCAACATGTTGGAGATGTCTGGACTTCGCGGAGTATCATGCATAAGGTGCGTGTTTCTGTGCTAACCTCCCATCCATGTCCTGCTGCTGCAGCCTTTGCCGCTGCATCAACTTTGGCATTACCTATGAAAATGGAAGTGTCATCATCCCTATGTGAGGCACTTAACCTTTCATTATACCTTATACACATACTCACTGTTTGTTTTATTTTTGCCAGTCATAGTTATTCCTTGTCCCCTGATTCTTGACTTATGGAAATAGTTTCTTTCTATCTACTCCCTTTCTGTATACCCTTTGAGATTTTGTCCATCGATCAAATCACCTCTCAACCTCCTCTGTTCTCCTGTATATCCAGAGAACTAAAGTCCCTCATCCATGGAATCAATTCAGCGAACCATCGTAAAGTGTAGACCCCAGAAAGGGCACAATACTGCGGATGTGACAGTGTTTTATCAAGGTTTATTGGGGAAAGTTGTACTGGGGTCCCTGTTTTATTTTTCATTTCAATTTGCATCTCCATTTCTACAGGCTTCCTCTGGTTTTGGACATACAATTAAAATGTGTTTATATCTTTGCTGCTGTGTTGATGAACTGGTGAAAAACGGGGGTCGGAATAATAGCGAATATTAAGCTTTATATAAGAACTCCCGGTTGTATCCTAATCAAGGGTTTAACCGCAGGTTGAATGATTTTCCCTGAACTACCGATCTGTGGTACTTTACAGTTACTGAATACGCTTTGCCGTTTAATAGTAGAAACCTTTTCTTCATTGATCATAGTATTTGTCACTCGCATGAAACAATGTCGCTCACATCGGTTTCTTGCAAGGATACGGCGGTTTGCCTCTGCAAAATTCTCCGAAATGTATTTGGTACTGGCCAATGAAAGAAGGGAATGTCTGTCCCTTCTTTTCCAGCTGATATCCCCGGGCACGTGGCTTAATCACGTGACTGATTTCCGCTTCTGCCTCCAAGAATGTATTTGAACTGTTTGCAGTCCTGGACTGTGCATGTATTCTGACCGCAGCCGCAATCCGGAAGTTTCTATACCGTTCCCTGAGTATCCAATCCCATTTATTCTGTAGTTGCACAAGAATGTTTCACCTTGACTAGCGGAAGGTTTCCTAATTGATGGAACTGTCACTCGGCCCCCGTATCTAATCAGAAGTAAATCCGATAATCTCTACATCCTCCAGTTTAGCACATCGCCTTAACCAACCTGCAACGGAGCTGTTGTGAAGTGATAACTTCATCCGCTCTAACAGACCGAACTCGCTCCACAGATGCGTAATCTAATAAGTATTTCCACAATGCTCTGATTTCATTAAAGGGTCAAGTTCAGGCAGCCGTTTAATTTGCTCGGCGGTGTAACTGCCTGCAATCAGAAACAATGTCTGTATTTCCCAGTGGGATCTCCCTGCCAACATGTCTAAATCTTGGCTGTGTTCTTTAGTAGGCACACTCTAACTATAACTTTTGGTATTGTGTCCCCTGCAGTGGGACGAGAATGCAAATTAACCTCAGATGTACTGGAATTGAGGATTATCGAGTTTCCAACTTCAATAAATATAAAAATTGAGGACACTACCATGCCGTTGTTGGAATTCCCTGGGATACAACACAATTAACCACGGTGCGCAGGCCTCTATCGGGAAGAGCAAGGTAATATTGACCTGCCGAAGCCCCTGTTAAAACCCTTTCGTCTGTCACAATTGACGAATGGAACACGGTGGCAAACAAATACCTCCGCTGGTTAGGAAGCCACTTCCCCCCAAACAACAATCATCAATAACATTACTCCGGATCCACTGGATACCCGACAGGGAAAAAGTTTTTATCACAACCTCACTGACCCTGACCTCCAACACCACAACAACGCCTAGATCTGCAGCTGAGCCAGCAGCAGATTATCTGATGGCTCGAAAACTCTGACGATCAACATGAGGAAAACAGCCTGGATGATGGATGTAGAGAAAGTACGGCATTTTGCGAAGGCCGCCAGCTTTGCAACAATAGTTTCTAGATATTGAATCAGTCGAACAGATTACTGTTAAGATGTTAGATTCACTGATGCGCAATGACGTGTCACACTCCTGAGATCCTGTGGCATTCTGAGTCCGTGAAGCTGAAGTTATGCCTCGAGAACACAGGAGTGGACACAACGAGATGGCAAGAAGTAGGCGCTAAATTGGAACAAATCCAAAAGACGTCAAAGCCTTATTGAAGAAGTGATAACTTTAAACATGAAAATAGGAATGGATAAGTGGAGGAGAGAACGTAAGCCCCAGTCACTGGCTGTTCTCCCATGGAAATATTTGAGAAATTGAGTGCATTGGTTACTGCTGATGCTGGCCAGAGTGTCATAGAGTAATGTAACATGTAAACAGGCCTCCCGACCCAATTCATCCATTCCGACTGTGTTGCCCAGCGAGGTAGTCTCATCTGCCCCCGTCTGGCCCACAGCCCTCTGAATCTCTCCTCTCGATGTACTTACCTTGATGGCTTTTAAATGTTGCTAATGTGCCCGCTTAAACCACTATTTCTGGAAACTCATTCCAAATACGTACCACCCTTTGCGTGACTGAACCTGCCGCCGGTGTCCCTTTTAAATATCTCGCCACTGACTTTAAACCTATACCCTCTACGGTACCGTAGCGATTAGCGTAACGCCATTACAGCGCCGGCGACCGGAGTTCAATTCCTGCTGCTGTCTGTAAGGTGTTTGTACGTTCTCCCCGTGTCTCCATGGGTCACCTCCGGGTGCTCCAGTTCCTCCCACATTCCAAAGACGGACAGTTTAGGAAGTTGTGGGTATGCTATGCTTGCGCTGAAAGCGTGGCGACACTTGTGGGATGCCTCCATAAATCTTGACAAAAAGATGCATTTCGCTCTGTGTTTCCATGTACATGTGACTAATAAAGGTATCTTATCTATTTAGCACCCACTCCGTGGGAAACAGACAAAATATATTTCATCCTGTATAAGTCCCTCATGTTCTTACACAAGTCTATCAGATCACCCCTGAATCTCCTACATCCAGGGAATGAAGTCCCAATCTGCTTTTCAGGCCCCCAAATCGAGGCCACATCCTGGTTAATCTTATCTGCACCACTTCTCCTTTAAAAACATTGTTCCTATAACAGACGGACCAAAACTGTCCACAATACAGCACGGGCGGCCCCACCAAAGTCTTATATAGCTGCGACATAAGTCCCCAACTCCTATACTCAGTGCCCTAACTGATAAAATCCAGCGTGCCAAACGTCTTCGTCATCACCCTATCCACCTGTGACGCCGCTTTGAGTGTGCACCAGCACTCCTCGATATCACTGTTCCATTACACACCCCACGACCCAACAATGCACGGCATCAGTCCTACACCGGTTCATCTCGCAAAATGAAATTCTTCATATATACCTGGATTGAAAGTCATTTGCCAATCCTTAGCCCACATACCTAGCTTATGAAGATCCCCCTCATATTTTTATAACCTTCTACACAATCTAACACACAGGCTATGTTAGTTGTGTGGTTGATGTGCTGTTGTATTTATTCCATGCACTTTGTAGTTTGAAATTTCCAAACAATTGACTCTTTCCCATTACCGCAGCCACAGGAACCTGACATGAACTTAAAGCATTTTCCCCTGTGTTATTGGTTGCTGTGTTGCAACATCTGGCCAATGAATCAAGGAAGAGGGAGTTTATCTGAAAATGTTCATTCCGATTCCAGATTAATTTTAATATGAATGCTTTGTCAAATATTGAAAACAATATATGAACTTGGGCTGTGTAGAATCTTCTATAAAGCGCAGTAGATGCCAATATTTTGCTTATGCCTTTTCTAAATAAAACCATATCGTACTTCCAGATCCAGTAACTTTGGACTTTGAGAAGAACAAGGACATCCCATAATCTGGTCCCATTTAAAGTTCAGTATATTTCACAATCGTTCAGTAACATTGAACAAAGTCTATTTCATAGAGTAACAGACACAAAATGCAAGAGGAACTCAGCGGGTCAGCAGCATCAATAGAGGGAAATAGTCGAGACCCTTCATCAAGACGAGAGAGGAAGAGGGCAGAGGCCAGAATAAAATGTAAGGGGCAGGGGAGGAGCACGGGCTGGTATAGGAGAGTCCAGGTGAGGGAGGGAAGGTAGGCTGCTCAGGAGGAGGGATGAAATAGAATGATGTGATATGCTGAGAGGTTAAATACGGAAGAGAGGAAGGGCTGAAGAATTAGGAATCCGGTAGGAGAGGACATTGGACCATGGAATAAGGGGAAGGAAGTAGGGAAAGATAGGGAGGTGATGAGCAGGTCGTGATGGCGAGGAAGGGAAATTAGAAAGAGGGAGAGTTTCACAGGAATGAGGGAAAACAAAGGGGGGAGGAGAAAACAGAATTGACGGGTTACAGGATATTAGAGAAATCGATGTTGATGCCGTCAGGTTGGAGACTAACGAGGCTGAATATGAAGTGTTGGTCCTCCAATCTGCGTCTAGCCACAAAGTGGCGGTAGAGAAGACCAAGGAGAGACATGTCAGTCTGGGAATGGGAAGTGGAAATAAAGTGTCTGGGCACTGGGAGATCCTGGCTGTTGCGGCGGACGGAACGCAGCTGCTCGAGGAATCGGCCAACCAATCTGTGTGGGCCTCTCCGACTCACACGGGTAGCACTGCCTCACCTGGAAGAACTATCTTGGGCCCCGAAAGATGGAGAAGGAGGAGGTGTAGGGGCAGGTGTAACTCTTAGCACTGTTGCAGGGATAAGTCAAACCCACCTACCTTCCCCCATCACCAAGAGTCACCTATCACCTACGAGTTTTTACTACTCCCCCAACCCTACCTTCTTTATTCTGACTTGTGCCTTCTTCCTTTCTGGTCCTAATGAAGGGCCTCGACTCGCAACGTCGACTGTTTATTTCCCTCTATAGATGCTGCCTGACCTGCTGAATTCCTCCATCATTTTGTTTGTGTAGCTCCAGACTCCATAACCTGCAGAATCTGTTGTATTTCAAGTTCGTAGATTAGCTGCAAGGAAACAGATCCTAATGGTCTCATGTTTTACATAATATGGCTGTGTATGTCCTTGTCATCTTGTGATCACGGCTAAAGTATCACTGACATTATCCTTTGCTTTAATTTTAGGGTCCGGTCCGTTCACAAGTCTTATCTCTCTTGGGAATATTAAGGAATCCGTTGTATCCTAATAATTATTTACCATATTTAGAAGTTTAAGATCTGGAAGCAATCCTATAAAATATCGCTTCACTCTCAAGTTGCTATATTCTCTGCTTTTTAAGCAAGCATAATTGAAAATGCATTTCTAAAGCATTCTTATAAAATTAGACAATAGACAATAGGAGCAGAAGGAGACCATTCGGCCCTTCGAGTCCGCACCGCCATTTTGAGATCATGGCTGATCCTCAACAATCAATATCCTGTTCCTGCCTTGTCCCCATATCCCTTGATTCCCCTATCTATAACAAACCTATCTAGTTCCTTCTTGAAAGTGCCCAGAGAATTGGCCTCCACTGCCCTCTGAAGCAGTGCATTCCACAAATTCACAACCCTCTGGGAGAAGAAGTTTTTCCTCACCTCTGTCCTAAATGACCTAGCCCTTATTCTTAAAACATGTCCCCTGCTCCTGGACTTCCCCAACATCTGGAACATATTTCCTGTCTCTATCTTGTCCAATCCCTTAATAATCCTGTATGTTTCAATCAGATCCCCTCTCAATCTTCTCAATTCCAGCGTGTACAATCCCAGTCTTTCCAACCTCTCAGCATAATTGAGTCCCGACATCCCCGGAATTAACCTCGTAAACTAAGCTGCACGCTCTCTTATAGCCAAGATATCCTTCCTTAACCCTGGAGACCAAAACTGTACACAGTACTCCAGGAGTGGTCTCACCAGAGCCCTGTACAAATTCAAAAGAATCTCTTTGCTTTTGTACTCAATTCCCCTTGTAATACAGGCCAGCATTCCATTAGCCTTCATCACTGCCTGCTGCATTTGCTCATTCACTTTCAGTGACTGATGAACAAGGACTCCTAGATCTCTTTGTATTTCCCCCTTACCTAACTCCACACCATTAAGATAATAATCGCCTTCCTGTCCATGCTCCCAAAGTGGATAACCTCACACTTATCCACATTAAACTTCATATGCCAAGTATCTTCCCATTTACCCAACCTATCCAAATCACCTTGAATTCTCCTAACTTCCTCTTCACATGTCGCACTGCCACCCAACTTTGTATCATCAGCAAACTTGCTAATGTTATTCACAATTCCTTCATCTAAATCATCAACGTAGATCGTAAGCAGCTGCGGTCCCAGCACCGAGCCCTGTGACACCCCACTAGTCACGGCCTGCCATTCTGAGAAACATACATTCACCCCTACCCTTTGTTTCCTATCCGCCAACCAGTTTTCTATCCATGTTAATACCCGCCCCCCAATTCCATGAGCCCTAATTTTACCCACCAATCTCCTGTGCGGCACCTTATCAAATGCCTTCTGAAAGTCGAGGTATACAACATCCACTGAATCTCCCTCGTCTATTTTCCTGGTTACATCCTCACAAAACTCCAGTAGATTAGTCAAGCATGATTTGCCCTTGGTAAATCCATGTTGACTCGACCCAATCCTATCATTGCTATCCAAATATGCCGCTATTTCATCCTTAATAATGGACTCTAGCATCTTCCCCACCACAGACGTTATGCTAACTGTACGATAGTTCCCCGTTTTCTCCCTCCCTCCTTTTTTTAAAAAGTGGGATAACATTAGTCATTCTCCAATCCCCAGGAACTGACCCCGAATCTGAGTAACATTGGAAAATGATCACCAATGCATCCGCAATTTCTGGAGCCACCTCCTTTAATACCCTGGGATGCAGACCATCTGGACCTGGGGATTGTCAGTCTGATTATTCAGTCAATTATTCCAGGCTGATAATTGCAAGTTAAACAATCAGAACTGCTTTTCATAGCTTTAGAGATACACGCAAAGGGAAGATTTGTGTTCCCTCCAGCCTTCCCCGTTCTCCATTTTATGTCTTAATTTCTAATGTGGCGCAGTTCTAATGAAAAGTCGTTGATCTGAAACGTTAACTCTCTCTCTCTCTCACCCCTCCTTCTCTCTCTCTCTCTCTCTCTCTCTCTCTCTCTCTCTCTCTCTCCCTCTCTCCATCTATCTATCCATCTATCTATCTATCTCTCTCTCACTCTCTCGCTCTCTTTCTCACAGGTGCTGAAATCTCCAGATTTTCTGTTTTTTTTTCCTTTCAGAACCAATGCCATCTTTTATTGCTTTTTGATTGTTGTTTGAGATTGGAGCTCTGCACCAATAATTCCGGTCCACAGGATGTCCAGATTCAAGGCATTAAACCCTAACCATAATGTTGGGTGTTGTTGCTTGGAAAGGGCAGGTCAGTCAGCTTGTGCGTTAGTTGAATGTTTTCCCAGAACCATTTTTCTGCACTGACCCGATATCTGACAGCTCCCTGAACATTCCAATAATTATCGTTCTCTGTCTTAAGTGAGACTGCACGGTCCATGAAGAAGAAATTACGAGAAGTTCACCACCGTGTGGGTGAAGAAATGTTTCCTCATCTCCATTCTAAATGGCAGCCACCTTAGTGTGAGACCGTCGTTCTTGGATCTACGCTTCTCAAGCCGGGGAAACATCTTCCCCGAATCGATCCTGTCGAACCAGGAAATAATTCTGTGCATTTCGATGAGATCTCCTCTCACTTGTATATAATAAGGAGAGTATCAGACTGCTCAAAAATCCGCAGGGCAAACTCCATACCCCCTTCCATCCCGCGAATTAATCAGTCAGCACTCCCTCCTTTGCAAATTTACCTTTCTTTTGATCGGGGGCCGGAACCATATATAATATTGCAGGAGCGGTTTCATCAGGTGCCTTTCTGATTTATTTGTCAATTCTTGACGAGTTAGAGGGAATTTGAATGAAGCAGATAAGATTCTGAGAAACTTTACTGGATGGATGTTGAGACGATGTTTTGTATTAGGGGGGAATATAGAACAAGACGGGAATACTCATAAATAAGAGTGCAGCCAGTTAATGCATCGATGAGGTTAACTTTCGTTCTCTGGCGAGTCATGAGTTTTGGTACTCTTCCTCAAAAGGTCGTGGAAGCAACGTTTCAGGATATTGTTCAGGCAGAGTTACGGAGATTTATGACAAGCAAGGGGGTGAAAAGTTACCACAGATAGACGGTAATGAAGAATTCAGGTGGAAATCTGACAGCGAGACTGAGAAAGAGGGAAAGAACTAATGCAGACTTGAATTGGATTGATGGTCGAGTGGAAGTTTGGTGCTCACAGATAAACATTGTTTCAGCTTCAGCTTCCCTGCAGCAAAACTGTGATGTGGTTTTTACTGCATGGGCAACTATTGCCCAACATCATTGCTGACCACCGGGTTACGGATGTAGAACTTGGCTGAATTTATTGCAACATAATGCAAATACAATGAGTAAATAATCCTCCCCAGGCCAGAGTTAACAAATGATCTGTGCTCGTAATTTGCAGGATGTTAAATCGTTTCTCAGATGTGGTTCTAATGAAGTAATGTACGAATGATTCTCTCCAATTCTCTCCAACACACATTTAGCAAATGATCTGTGCTCATAGTTTTGCAGAATGTCACATTTCTTCTCAGATTTAGCTGTGATGATGTAATCAGCTTGGTTGGGAAATACCAAGGAGGGACGTGCTGTTGTTTATAACATGGACTTACCTAATCTTTAGAGATCCTGTGCATTCAGTTTCATTACACCTTTCCGCAACAAATCCGCAGTGACTATCTTCAATAACCTGTGCAACTTTAAGTGCTGATCCATTAAATTTCATGGAGTATTTTAAACTTCAAATTGTTTACCTCAGATGTCAAGTTGATTGTTCACAAGAAAATATAAAATACAAACATGTATAGACAATTCGGCCCCTCTTGCCTGCTCTGCCTCCCATTAACAGAATGGTTAACATTCTACCTCAGCACCACTTATCTGCATCGGCCCCACATTTGCTTATCTTCTTAATATCCAGAAGTCCTTCAAGCTCTCACTGAGTAATCTCAGCTACTAACTCGCCACTGTCTGTCCGGTAGAGAATTCAAAAGATAATATTATCTGCCCCGTAAAGCAAGCCCGGTAGGAATTGTATGAGTTTCAATCACATTTCTTCATAGTTTTGTAAATTTAACAGAGTATAGTCCGATCTGGTTAACCACATTTCCGAGGATGAACCTTGCTGGAGTACTCAATCTGGTGTGCCCTCGTTGCCTTCTATCGCGTGTATCATTCTTCGGGCGAAGTCTGGGGTGAGGGCTTGGCAAAATAACTGCAGTTTATACCCCTACACTCAAATCCTCTTGGAATACAAATCAACATACAAACTGCCCCCTCCATTGCTTGCTGAACTTGCGTATTAACTCGCAGTCCAAGGAGACCCAGCTCGCTCTAAACACCAACGCCTTTGTCTGTTATCTACACATTCACAAATGCTTATTTCATCCACTGTAGACCTCTCCTTCTCCAATATTTCCAGTTATTTAGTCCGTCATTTCCCCTGTTTAGCATGATGTGTATTGCCCATTCAAACCAGAGTCTACGTAGTGTGGACGTTTGTCAGTAAGGAGTATTTTCATTTTAAATATTCAGTTCTTTTAATTTTGTTTGAACTACATTTCCTTAACATGGCAGGTATTTTTATTTGCAGCGGTAAAGTAGTCGTAGAAAGGTGTGAACAACAACCTACCAGGTAACAATATATGATTAACTGAAGCAAAACCAAACTCCCCTCGGGTTCTGTCTTTGTGGAGATCGCCTGTTCTCCCTGTGGCCTCGTGGGTTTACTTCGAGTGCGGCTGTTTCCGTCTCCAGCCCAAGACGTGCTAGTTGGTCGGTTAATTGTCTGCTGTCTATTGCCCCGAGCACATAAGTGAGTGGTAGAAGATTGGGGGAGTTGACTAGAAATGTGGAGGGAATAAAATTTGAAGATTACTGTAAATGGGTGGTTGATGGTCTGCACGGACTCGGTGGACAGAAGGGCCTGTATCTAAGCTGTATCTCTCTCCATGAAACGACATACCTCCGGTGGTTTTCGCAGGTACAAGACTACTGGAGGCCGACTTGGACTTTCACGGCGAGTTGCCGGGGCCTCCTCGTTCACATGCTTCATCCTGGGAAAGACCTGAGGGTAGTTCCAGTGAATCCTGTCCTGTCAGCCACAGAGACAGCGATGAACCTGAAGAGGGAAAGGCGGATTTATTTATGGTGGAAAATAAAGTAGGGTGAGAAAATTAAGGGGGAAGAAAATTGGAGCAGTTCAAAGGCTCAGATCAATGCTACCCACCCCCAATACTCACACACACCATAAACATGACTGGGATAATTCCCACAAAGGTCACTGGGACCACGGACCACGGATCTCCCACACAGATGCTGTGACCTTTGTCACTACTTCCCTTGTGGCAAATACTGGAAGATATAAACCCTGTGGCGATCCTATAAATCCCATTCAGTTCCAGACTAGTTTGACACTGTAACATGACGACAAAAGTCATAGATTTTTGCCAGTGTTTCAGAAAGGAAGATATTGGTAATGATATTGATTTTACAAGGACAAAGGAGGAATGGTGATCACAGCAGAGGGAATTCTGACAGGATGTGCCCTGAACATTCCCCGAGGGAGAGGGACATCAACAGAAAATGGACGGAGACGCTTAAAACTCTGCAGGTGCATTTATTGTTGTGTATCTGAACGATATAAATGTTTTATTTCCTGAAGCATGTTCTGGGCTTCAGTCCAATCCCTTTCCCCTTCCTCAAACTATCAGACCACACCACACCATAACCGAGGAAGATCGAAAAATAATTGTCCTGCCTTGTCTCTTCGCTCCTATTTCAGAGGCTGCTGTCAATGTTATCTGGTCCTGGCAACGTTTTCTAAGTCCGACCCGTTAACATGCCCTGCCTCCCTCTGCCCATTATTTTCAAAGATTTATTTTCTCCCTCTTCAACCTTCCTTTCCCATGGAAGTCACGTTTAGAGTTATGCACATCTCTCACCCCCAACAAGCAAATGTTAGGACTCGGACAAGGACTGTTTGTTCTCCTGGTATCCTCTTTTCCTTCATATATTTGTAAATGTACAAACCCATCTTGATTTTCCGGGTCTGTTTGTCCAATACGCCCATATTCCTCCTAGTATTCTTTATAGTTTTACCTTCGAATAGTCCCTGCTCTCCCAATTTTCTGCAATATTAATCCGTTAATAGTTGTCCTGAACTTGAGGTAGGCAGAGTGGCGCAGATCGTAGAGCTGTTGACTCACAACACCGGCAACCCTGGGTTAATGCTTAACGTGAGTGCTGTGTGCATGTAGTTTGCACGTTTCTCCTTCTGTACGTGTTTTTTTTCCCGGTGATCCAGTTCCCTGCAACATCCCGGAGACGTGCAGGCAGGAAGGTTAGCTGGCCTCTGTAAATTCCCCAAATCTTTTTTAGAGTGGTCGAATCTGCGGGGGAGTTGAAGGGAAAGTCGAAAAAATCAGAAGATGTTTGTGCAAATAATTGATCGTGTATTATAGTTCAGAGAGTCCTACGAATTACGAATCTTGCTGGCACTATTCTCTACCACTACACAGCAACATCCTAACGAAAAATATTCGACCTGAAATGCTAACGTCATTGCACTTTTCAGAGAATCTGCCTGACTTGCTCATTGTTCCAGTGTTTTCTCTCTTTTCATATTTTAAGCATCTGCAGTGTGGTGACGTTCAGCAAGTTTTCTGTTTGTTTTTGTTTCAATGTGATTGCTCGGAGGGCCTAGCCATCGACGAGAAAACTGCTGTCCTGGTTTAAATCCGACATTGGTCAGGTGACAAGGAAATATGCATGGTCAGCTGTGTCACATGCTCTAGAATTTCCCATGTTGATTTTCTTTTCAACGGCATCCTTAAATCCTATACCCCCTACCAATTTGAAGTAACTGGGCAGTGAGCAGATGGCGTGACTGAAATCAACAGGAATCAAACAGAAAACATCTGCATGGACTTTTGTCTCAAACACACAATAAGAAAGATGGTTTGGTGGTTGGAGGTTAAACGTTTCAGCCCAGGATATTATTGCAGGATTTCATGAAATCGTTATCTCATGCTCAAACACCTTCAGCTCCTTGACTAATAGATTTCCTTTCATGTAAAATGCAAATGTTCCCTGTTGATTCAGCAATGTTCAAATCCACACGCAACCGTTCAGAAAGTGCGGAATTTGAGGTTATGTTCAGGCAGACCATGACAATATTCAGACCTGCGAAAATGACTGAATAATAACATTTGTACCATGCAAGTGCCAAACAATGTTCACTCCAATAAGAACGAATAAAACACCTGTATTCTGTATTCATATTATTCTAATCGCGGAATCCCTGTTCATTAACATCTTAAGGATCAACCTGAAAGTTGTAGTAAACAAGGCACATAAATACTGCAGATGTACGTTTGAGTCCAGATTGATTGTAACCCCATCAATCGCGCTGTCACGTGACGTTGGTGCAATCTGCAAGACAGAGACCGAGCTTACTCAGTCTACTCCAATGGCAATTCCCAAATCCATAAATCTGCAACCAATAGGACAACGACACTGGGATCTGAATCACAACCACGTGTAAACGTCTCTCCAATTTTCACATCATCCGGACAGCAATATATCACCATTGTGATATCAGGGCTGGGGATAAACACTGGAACGCCCTATACATGTGCACTAGAAAGACTGCAGTTGCTCCGGTACGACGAAGGGCATCAGCGTCCATCTCAAGAGGCAATATGTGCGGACATGAGATCGTTTTGTAAAAGCGTTAAGCGAGCATCCTAAGGCATTCGACAACTATATTAAGGGCAATATGGAGAGAATTCGGCCCCTTAATGAGCAATGTGAAAGTCTACTTGTAGAGCCACAAGAGATGGGCGAAGACTTGAATAAATGATTCTCTTCTCTCCTTACCTTTGACAAATTGAATTCAAAAGAATCCCAGTGCCTCTTATACATACATCAAAGCGAACAAAGGTGGAACAATTCCAGGTCCTGACTAAGTGCATTGCAGGACATTGTGGGAAGCCTTGGACGACATTGTTATTGCCTTGGCAGAAATATGTATTTCAGTATTAGCCACGGTGAGGTGGCTAATGTTGTACTGTTATTTTAGAAGGGCTGGAAGGACAAACCAGGGTCTGCAGGCAAGTGAACTTAACATCAGTGGTGGGAACGTTACTGGAGGGAATCTTTAGAGACTGGATTTACGTGCATTTAGAAAGGAAAGGACTGATAAAGAATAGTCAGCATGGTTTTGTGCGTGGGAAGTCGTGTCTCTCGAACTTACTTGAGATTTTTGAACAGTATTGACGAGGGCAGAGCTGCAGGCCTCCTCTGGAACCTCAGCGAAGCCATGGATATTGTCCCCCATAGTAGGCTGGTCCATAAGGTTAGATCACATGAGATCCAGGGTGACTAAGCAGTTGGTTGCGAAATAGGCTTGGCTGTAGGAGTCAGAGTGTAGTAATGGAGGGTTATCTTTAAGACTGGATATTGTGACCAGTGGTGTGCTGCAGGTATTGGTTCTGGGTCCATTGTTGTTCATCATGTATATTAACGACTTGAACGAGAAAGTTGTTGGTATGGTAGGATATTTACGGAAGGCACCAACATTTGTGGCATCGTGGAAAGTGTAGAAGGGGTTCTTACGATTACAAAAGGACCCTGAATAACTGGGAAAGTAGGCGAAGGAATGGCACATGGAATTCAACTCAGACACGTGCTAAGTGTAAGTTAAACAAGGGCGCGATTTAAGTAACAAATGGTAGGACTCCAGAGAGTGTTGTAGAACAGAGAGATCTAGCGGTACAGGTACATAATCCCCTGAAAGTGGCAACACAGTTGGACAAGGTGGTGAAGAGCGCGCCTGACACATTCACTTTCATCAGTCGGGTCGCAGAGTAGAAAAGTTGGGATGTAATGTTACAACTGTAAAGGACGTTGGTGACACTGGTAGGAGTTCTGGTCGCGGAGTTACATGAAGGATTTCATTGATCTGGAAACGGTGTAGAAAGATTCACAAGGGTTTGAGTTATCAAGACAGAGAGCCATACAGCAGGGAAACAGGACCTGCGGTCCAACCGGTCCATGCCGACCAAGGTGCACATCTAAGCTCCTCACATTGTACTGCATTTAGCCCATATCTCTTTAAGCTTTTACTATCCACACAGTGGCTTGCAAAACTTTGGCAGCCCCTGGTCAAAATATCGGTTACTCTGAATAGCTAAGCGAGTAAAAGATGACCTGATTTGCAAAAGGCATAAAGTTAAAGATCACACATGTCTTTAATATTTTAAGCAAGATTACCTTTTTATATTTCCATCTTTTACAGTTTCAAAATAACAAAAATGGAAAAGGTCCGAAGCAAAAATTTGGGCACTGTAAGTCAGTACTTAGTAACACCCCCTCTGGCAATTATCACAGCTTGTAAACGCTTTCTGTAGCCAGATAAGAGTCTTTCAATTCTTGGTTGAGGGATTTTCGCCCATTCTTCCTTGAAAAAGGCTTCTAGTTCTGTGAGATTCTTGGGCCGTCTTGTATGCACTGCTCTTTCGAGGTCTATCCACAGATTTTGGATGATGTTTAGGGCGGGGTCTGTGAGGGCCATGGGAAAACCTTCAGCTTATGCCGCTTGATGCAGTCCATTGTGGATTTTGAGGTGTGTTTAGGATCGTTATCCTGTTGTAGAAGCCATCCTCTTTTCATCTTTAGCTTTTTTTTACAGACGGTCTGATGTTTGCTTCCAGAATTTGCAGGTATTTAATTGAACTCATTTTTCCCTCTACCAGTGAAATGTTCCCTGTGCCACTGGCTAGAACACAAGCCCAAAGCATGATCGATCCACTCCCGTGCTAAACTGTAGGAGAGGTGTTCTTTTAATGAAATTCTGCACCCTTTTTCCTCCAAACATACCTTTGCATATTGCGGCCAGAAAGTTCTATTTTAACTTCATCAGTCCACATGACTTGTTTACAAAATACATCAGGCTTGTTTGGATGTTCCGTTGCAAACGTACGACGCTGAATTTTGTGGTGAGGACGCAGGAAAGTTTGGAAAAAAGAGGGATAATACTGAAATAGGCGATATCGCAAAAAGTGAAGAAGGTTATCAGCAATTACAGGGGGATCTTGATCAGCTCGGTAAATGGGCCTAAAATTGTCAAATGACTTCCAATTCAGATAAGTGCCAGGTTTTGCATTTTGAGAAGGTAAACCATTGTGAAACTTATACAATGAATAGTCGGGCTCCGTGGAGTGTTGTGGAATTAATGGACCTGAGAGTACAGGTGACAGCTCGGTGAAAGCAGCGTTAAAGATAGACAAGCTAGTGAAAAGGTATTTGGCATGCTGGCCTTCATTAGTCAGGACACTAAGTATGGGAGTCGGAACACTGGTTTGGTCTCCCTGTTACAGGAAAGACATGTCTGAACTGGAAAGAGTGCAGAGCAAATCTACGAGGTTGCTGCCAGGACTCGAGTGGCGGAGTTAAAGCGAAAGGTTGGGCGGGCAAGGACTGTATTCCTTTGGACATAGGAGATCGATGGGTGACCTTACAGAACTGTATGAAATCATGGGGGGTATAGATAGAGTGAACGCATATCGTCTTTTCCAAGGTAAGGGGAATTAAAAACCAGAGGCATAGATTTAAGGCGGGAGGTGAAAGATGTAAAAGGATCCTGAGGGGCAGCTTCTTCATGTGGTGCTCATTAGGAACGAGCTGCCAGAGGAAGTGGTTGAGGCAGGTACAATAATAACATTGAGAGATATTTCGATATGTATATAGACAGGAAAGATTTAGTGGGATGTGGGCAAATGGGACGAGCTTGGTAGGCACCATGATCGATATAGACGACTTGGCTCAAAGAGCCTGTTTACATCTTATGACTCGATTTGGCTTTTCCCTTAACTTGGCCCGTAATTTGTGATGCCATCTCTACTTTTAGCTTGTAGTAAACAAGCACCCTTCTCATAGAAGCTTTACTGGCAATAAGGTGGTCAGCGATTAATTGTTACCAGGCAGTTAGTTTGCAGGGCTCTCTCATTGCTTTTGGAATTTTTAACTTGTATGTATACAGCGGTATTTTGCACGCATGCGGAATAAGTTGTGTCAGTTACAAATCTTTTGAGTATGTTAGTGGTAAGATGCTTTTACTAAATATTTCAGCAATAAATACAATCCAGTAATATCCTTGCTCGAAGTTATCCATGCTTGAGTGTGGTGACTTCCGTGTGTAGAATCAGTAATTGTATGAGTTGATGTAATATAAATGTGCTAATTACACAATCTACAGATTATACTCTGCACTGCTAAACGATGAGAGCTAATCTGGAAAATTCTGATGAAATGCAGGGAAGTCAGCAGCTCAGTGCTGGTTCTTCAAGTTCTAGCAGGTAGTCCAAATGCACGTGAATAAGAACATTGGGCATGGGAATATTAACTGCTTTGCTACCTCGTGACTTGGGAGCTGAGGGTAAATGGAGACTCCATAGATGTCTCGAGGACCGAATGGTGGGTCGAAGGGCCTGTTTTGTGCTAGAGGACGGAGTGCATTCAAAAAACAAAGACCTCCTGACCTAGTTGACGTAACTTGTGTTGAAATCAACATGGAAGGCTAGTAGCATGGAATAAAGTGATCAACGGCCTGCTGTCCAGACTCAGATATGGCTACTTCATCATCTAGCAGCTGTTAATCAAGGTCCGAATCACCAATATGCACGATCATCCGTGTATTTGATGAACTGAGAGTCAGAGCATCTCCCTTGTGTGCGATTATGGATTGAATAATACATTGCAATATTTGTTCTTCAGGAGTCCAAGTGACGATTGATACACAACAAAATTACCTTTTCACTCACAGGGCACTTACGTACAAATGGACTTAGCTGCATAGTAAGCGATATTTCATTTAAAACTGAGGTGAGTTGAATTTTCTTCTCTCGGAACGTAGATATATCTGGACTTCACCACCGCTGAGGGTACTGTAAACGGAAGATACGATATATTTAAGGTGGAGATAGATAAATATTTGACAAATCGAGGAACTGAGGGCTATGAGGAAATGGTACCGAAGAAGTGTTAAAGGCAGCACAGCAGCCATGATCATATTGAATGGTGAGGCAGGCATGAGGGTTTGTGTGTGCTTGTGTTCTTGTAGCGTAGTCTACAGTATCTTGTCGGTAACAGCTGAGTTGGCCGTTGAAATTAAATGAACAGAGAAAGGGTTGGATATGGCTACTCTACCACATTTACAGGTATATTTGAGCAAAGGCCATGGATTCGCGATGGATCCAAACAATCAGAATGGAGATTCGGGAAACATATTGTGAGTAACTGTAATGCAGCGGAGGCTCGATATGAGCAAAGGGGCATACGTGGCAGAACAGATTAGAATGCAGTATCTGTTTTACAGTCTCGAGCCAGTCATAGGCTCCTGGTGATGAGTACCTGACAGGACGCTAGCTATTGCAAAATGCAGTGCCTGTGTTACAATATAACTCTTGTTATTGAGAATGCCGGATGATGGGAGTTCCAGAACACTTATCATTAAGAGATATGTCGCGATATCGATGATGTTCCATTATGATTTTCTCTTCATTATGTCTATGTGTTTATGTGCGCCATGGAAATGTAATTCTTCCACTCCTTTCTTTTAAAGCCTTGAAGATTAACGTTCTTTCAGTACAAACATGTTGAAAGCTGTATTTGGAACACGTATCATTCCTTCATAAAAGCTAATGCATTTTTAAGCTTCATGAAGGAATGATATTTGTGAAAGTGGGGCTGAATGGTCGCTTGGTCATTCCCTGTGTGAGAGCCAGCCTTGGAAATGTCTGCAAATTGTTTTCAGTATCACTCATCGTTTTGTCGAGAGCTGAAATTGTTAACTATTTGTTGCTGGAAATATGCATTCTTGTATAAGCGTGTTTCATTTTTGAGTTTGAGAGCTTTGCGTCACATTCTTGTGTTTTCTTGTGTTAATTAATCTCAAGATCCCCCTAATAAATTTTCGATGGAGTTGGGGTAACTTAGAGAATGAATGAGGAGAATGCTGAGTGACCATTGATGATTAGTAGTGCATTCACTGCACTTCCAGATGGGTGGGAAGAGAGAGTGGCAATGGTGAGTTTCAGTTGAACGTTCATTGCACTTTAACAACGGTGCAAACGGATTATATACATCCGACTTTATATCGGTGGTAGCTTTATCTTATACTGCCGCGAGAAAGAATACAATGGCAAATATTATATTCTTCGCATCCCCTTCAAGGGAAAAATGAACAGGATGTTAATGTTTTGCTATCTAATATTTATCCAAACCGTTGCAGTGCTTGTAAATAAGAATCATGAGATGTTTATTTGCGATACAAGTCGTTTTATTGGAAGATTGCCGTACTTATTCGTGAATAAAATATTGATGGAGATCCAAGTTTCGCAACACCAGCAAATAAGCTGTTGGCCGTTAGCAATATCAATGTTCAAAATTATGAACACGGACAGCATGAAGGTAAAATTACAAATACACGCATGTGAAATCCATACAATCCAGTATTATCCGCGAACTTACAAACAATACCTTTTACATTCACATCCAAATCGTTTAAATAAATAACGAACAACAATGGGACAAGCGCCATCCCCGTGGCACACCGCTAGTAACAGACCTCCAGTCCGAGAAATAATCTTCAAACGTCACTCTATACTTCCTGCCATCGATCCACTTACGAGTCTAACGAGCTATCTCTCCCTGGATCCCGTGCGATCTAACTCTCCCTGCATCGCATGCGAACTGCGTTTAATTTAACTCAAGAAAAAGAACAGCCGTTCAAACTCTGAAACTTCTCCGACTCAGCAAAATGCCGAGGTCCGCAAACTGTCAAAGCAAGTCTCCATAGAATCGGACTCCGAGACGCTTGTTCACTGGCATTTAAATAGTTAATGCTGTATAAGCTTCCACTCACATCGCTTCCCACCACGACACTAACCCCTGGCCTTCGCTATTAGTTGAGCACCAAATTTATTGAGACTTGGATTCTGTTTGATTTCTCCCATGTGTAGCATTTTGGCACATATTTGGGCGTTTTCCCAGCGAGCAGCTTGTTTGGTGACTGCCGCACACCAATTCAACGCTGCCTCCGCTTGGAAAACCTGCAATAGGTTAGCCCCTGTTCATTTAGTACATCAACCCAACGCCGCGGATCAAAACCACCCAGACAACAAACCCCATCCTCTGTTCCACCCTGCCCCAGCCACAGCCATCCCAGTCGATTATGGATTTTGTCACTGAATAATACAAAGCATTTGACAAAATATGCTTTATACATAAAGGTTTTCAGTGTTGAAGATGGTAGAAATGCAAACAACTGAAGAGAGAATTGATTACAGCCTCGGAGATTAATTCACCAATTCGTGGTTTCGGGAAAAATATACAACATAACTGCGCCCACAGCGGTAAACTAATTTCTGTCTGTTCCCTGTTAAACTCCAAGCTGTGTTCGGAGCAATATCTGATGAACAGCGAATGACTCTCGAATTTTCGAACGATAACTTGTTGATTATTCCGTTATTTCTTTGCGATACTATAGCGCAATATATCTCACCAGTCTCATCTGAAAAGGTTTCGCACAGTTGGGCAGGATTTTAGCTGAGATGATGCAATCCTCCGCTGTCGTCCGCGATACAAGTGAGGAAGGTAGACAGTGAGGTGAGGAAATGGACGAGGGAGTGGTGAGTCGAAGACAGGAACCTTTGGGTCCGAGATGTGAGGGAGGGACTAGTGAGACTAGAAATAGGAAGATAATGCAACTAAATACGTGGCTAAGGAAATGGTGCAGGAGGGAGTGTTTATGTTTCTGGACAATTGCACTTTGTTCCGGAGAAAGTGCGACCTGTTCCGAAGGGACGGTTTGCACCTGCACTGGAGGGTGAATAACCTACTTGCGGGTAGGTTTGCTAGTGCTGCTCCGGGGGGTTTAAACTAGATTTGCAGGGGTATGGGAACCAGTGTTAGAGCAGATAGTGAAATGGAGGAGGTTAAGGTCATGCAAGGACTGCATGTAAAGACAGAAATCAAAGCTTTGTACTTGATAGAAATGTTCTCAGGTGCATCTATTTCAATGCAAGGAGTATTGCAGGTAAGGAAGATGAGTTTAGGACATGGATTGGCACGTGGGATTACGACATTATTGCTGTTGGTGAGACTTGCTTGCAGGAGGGGCAGGATTGGCAGCTTCATGTTCCGGGGTTCCGTTGTTTCAGACTTGATAGAGGAGGAGGGATGAAAGGGGGAGGTGTGGAGTTACTAGTCAGGGAAAATATCACAGCTGTGTGTAGACAGGACAGCCAGGAGGGCTCGTCTACGAAGGCCATATGGGCGGAGCTCAGGAACAGAAAAGGTGTGATCACATGAATAGGGTTGTATTATAGACCGCCCAATAGTTATAGAGAATTGGAGGAGCACATCTGTAGAGAGATAGCAGACCAATGTAAGAAACAGGAAGTTGTAATAGTAGGGCATTCTAACTTTCCACATATTGACTGAAACTCCCACACTGTGGAAGGGCTGTATGGCTTGGAGTTTGTCAAATGTGTTCATGATAGTTTTCTAAATCAATAAATAACGAGAGAGAACGCAATACTTGATCTTCTATTAGGGAACCAGACAGGCCAAGTGACACAAGTATGTGTAGGTGAACATCTTGGGTGCAATGACCAAAATGTCATTAGTTTAAAAATAATTTTGGATCAGACAGGTCTGGTCCTCGAGTTGAGGTTCGAAATTGGAGAAAGGCCAATTCTGTGGAAATGAGAAAGGATCTAGGAAGAGTGGATTGAGATAAGTTGTTTTCTGAAAAGGATGTGTTCAGTAAATGGAAGGCCTTAAAAGGCGAAATATTGAGACTGCAGAGTTTGCATGTTACTGCCAGAATTAAAGGCAAAGTTAACAGGCATTGGGAACCATGGATTTCAAGGGATATTTGCGATCTGGTTAAGAAAAAGAGAGAGGGGCATAGCACGTATAGGCAACTAGGAAAAAATTAGGCAGTTGAAGAGTATAGAAAATGTAAGAAAATACTGAAGAAGGAAATCAGGACGGCAAAAAGGAGACATGAGGTTGCTCTGGCAGACAACGTGAAGGTAAACCTGAAGCGTTTTACAAATATATTAAGAGTAAAAGGATAGCAAGTGACAAAATTGGACCTCTAGAAGATTAGAGTTGTCGGCTATGTGTGGAGTCTCCGAAGATGCTGGAGATCATAAACAGTTTTTTGCATCAGTATTTACTCAGGAAAATGGCATGGGGGATATAGAGAGAAGAGAAACAAGCAGTAGTGTCATGGATAATATCGAGATTAAAGAGGAGGAGGTGCTTGCCACCTTACAGCGAATAAAGGTACATAAATCCCCTGGGCCTGATATGATATTTCCTCGGACCTTGAGAGAGACTTGTGCAGAAAGTTCAGCGGCCCTGGCAGATATATTTATAATGTCCTTAGCCACGGGTGCGGTGCCGGTGCACTGGAAGGTAGCTCATGTTGTTCCATTGTTTAAAAAAGGCTCTACAGGTAAACCAGGTCATTACAGGCCTGTGAACCTGACATCAGTAGTCGGGAAATTATTGCAAGGTGTTCTGAGAGATCGGCTACACAAGTCTTTGGACAGCCAAGGGCTGATTAGGGATAGTCAGCATGGCGTTGTGCGTTATAGATCGTGTTTATCGAATATTGTTGAGATTTTCGAGGAGGTTACCATGAAAGTCGATGAAGCAAAGGCTGTGGCCGTTGTCTATATGCACTTTAGTAAGGCCTTTGACAAGGCTCCACATGGGAGGATACTTCAGAAGTTTCAGAGACTAGGTATCCATGGAGTGGTTGTAAACTGGATTCGAAATTGGCTGTGTGGGAGAAGACAGAGAGTGGTAGTGGATGATTGTTGCTCAGACTGGAGGTCTGTGACTAGTGGTGTGCCTCAGGAATCTGTGTTGGGTCCATTGTTGTTGGTTGTCCATGTCAATAATCTAGACGATAATGCGGTAAATTGGATCAGTAAATTTACTGATGACGCTAAGATTTGAGGCGTTGTGGAGAGCGAGGAAGACTTTCAAAGCTTGTAGAGGCATATGGACCAACTGGAAAAATGGGCCAGAAAATGGCAGATAGAATTTAATGCAGACAAGTGTGAGTTGTTGCATTTTGAATGGACACGCCAAGGAAGGACATACACAGTAAACGGTAAGGCACTGAGGAGTGTGGTGGAACAAAGGGACCTGGGAGTTCAGATACATAATTCTCTGAGAGTGGCGTCACAGGTATACAGGTTGTAAAGAAGGCTTTTGGAATCCTGGCATTCATAATTTGAGTATAGGAGTTGGGATTTTCTGGTGCGATTGTATAAGACATTGGTTAGGCCAAATTTGGAGTTTTGTCTGCAGTTCTGGTCACCTACCTGTAGTAAGGATATCAGGAAGATTGAAGGAGTGCAGACAATGTTTACTAGAATGTAGCTGGGTCCTCAGGAGTTGAGTTACAGGGAAAGATTGAACAGGTTAGTACTTTATTCCTTGGAGAATGCAGAACAATGACGGGAGATTTGATAGAGGTGCTGTGGTTCTATGGCGACGAGAGGTCACCGTTGGAATTGGGGGTGGGGGTAAATACGGAGAGATTGGGGTTGCGGGGAGTCAGTTTAGCTAATGAAGATCCAAAGCACAGACTATTCGGTTATCTCGATTAATGGTTTGGTGAGATAATTCTGTCTTTATTCAGTGACTCGCATAAGCGGCTCGGGAGACGATGGTACTGCTGTTGTCTTAACTGGAGGTGAAAGTAAATAATGACCACATGG
Organism: Pristis pectinata; assembly: GCF_009764475.1. Lineage (NCBI taxonomy): Eukaryota > Metazoa > Chordata > Chondrichthyes > Rhinopristiformes > Pristidae > Pristis > Pristis pectinata. The sequence continues at coordinate 51,005,710 of NC_067417.1, forward strand.
GTAAAAGCTGCTCTCCAGCCGCGGAAGGACTGACGTGGTTTATCTTCTGACAGTTCAACTTTCAGAAATGCTCACACACTCCCTGTGACAACTTGCAACAGAATGTTCGCCGGCGTTGGACTTCACTGCGTCTCTTTTTTGGGCATAATTTTCACAGGTGCATGGCCTCCCTGTTCTGCAGAATAAAGCACTTTGTTATTGGATGTATCTTTATTGTTTTTCTTTGTTATGATTTGCAATTCTTTGATGCTCTTTCTGATTCCCTCCTGCAGTGAGATAATAATAAATTTGATCTGATTTTTTTTCCCTTTAGGATCGACTGAGACTTTGGTCAAAGTAAAGCAGCTCCCCAAAATCGCCAACGTCCCCAAGGGTGAAAACGCTTCGTTTCACTGCTCCCTTTCCTCCTCTCTGGAAGGTCCCAGCATTGACATACAATGGTGGAAAAAGGGTGATAAAAATCATATCATCCCAGACCCTGACGCCAGAGAAATAACCGGTTTCAGTACTAAATTCAGCGGCTTCCTAAGAATAGTCAACGTAAGTCTGCAGGATGCGGGAACGTATTATTGTACCGTCGCCCATCGGGGCACAATCGTTGGCAACGGAACCGGGTCGACTTTAGTTGTGTGGGGTAGGTAAATGAAAAGAACTCACTCAATGCGATCTCGCGACTGCATATTGTCCTTTCGATTTACGTCCCAATTCATCTTTGACCCATCCATGGAGTCTGTTAAATACAATAAAAATATAAAACGTTAAAATTATACTGGTCCGCGTTCACTGTTGCTAAATACATAAACAAGCAGTTTCAGAGATATTAATTAAAATTTGGCTGATGTATCTGAAATTTTGTTCCAAAGTACACCGTCATTCATTTCAACGTAAATTCCTGGAGCCAACTGAATTTGCGCATACGGAAAATGTATGTGCAGCAACCGCCGTGACTGATCCTATATGACAGACTTTTTGGTCCCCGTCAGTTACCAACGACTGTTTTCTTCTATTGAACATTTGATTCCTGTGATTGAGTTTAATCTTAAACTCGTGAATAATATGTCAACAACTTTGAACGCTGATATTCCTAACGTCATACTGCAGAGCTTCGGAACCCGAAACTCCATCAATGTTTTAATCACCCTCAAATTATACCCGACGTACCAGGGAATATGAAAAGAAAACACTTCAACATTATGTTTTATTTCACACGTTGCACAAGTAAAAGTTACCTCCGATATAAAGTCGGATGGGAAGATTCCTCTTCAACCATAGTTGCAGCATAATGTATGTGCAACTTCATTTCGCCGCCGCCATTCACCACCCGCATACACATATTCGATTGTCGAGAATGTACAGCTAACCTTAAACTGCCGTTCAATATTATATTTTGCCCTAGTTCCGCCAACTCCATTGAAAATTTACTCCGGAGATCCTGAGAAGACGGAATCCTTGGTTCTTCTGTGCGCGACACCTCCATATTATCCAAAGAATATCAGTTTCACTTGGTATAAAGGTGGCATTAAAATTACAACCGGTTCGGTTAATATTAACAAGCTCAACGCCGATGGGTTATATGAAGCTTCCAGCCGATTATCAGTAACACAGGTTGTCCCAACCGGGACAGTTTACACCTGCCTGGTGTCGCACATCACCCTCCGGGTTTCTGCTCCAGCCACGTATATCGTCATCAACCCCGACACAGGTAAGATTCCGGATCTCAGTCATCAGAGAAACACAGGTAAATGTGCAGGTTTACTGAATATCGCGGAGTAGTGGAGGACATTGGGCCTCGTGCCAATTCATAAACTTTTTAAAGGAGCTGCCCATTATGATCGCACCATCCAGATTTTTCCTTTGACTCGAAAAAGGAATTGTCATAAGGTGCATAAAATTGATTTTTGAGAGTTACTGTGAAAGCTGCTGCCTCCATGATGCCAGACGGCATGGATTTTACACAAAGTATTCTCATCAATCCCCTTTTTTGACTTTGACGAGAATTTTAAATCCAAGACCATTCGTTTCCTACTCCTTTTCCGGAGGGGACAGATTCTGTTTCATGGCCCTGTAAATAACCTTACAAGTTATATTACCCCTTCAACCTCTGTTTTTTTTAGAGTAAGCTAAAGTTCTCCAAATTCTCGACCAGCAGTATGTCAGTTCGAGGTTCATCACATAGATTCATGCCATAAGGCTGAGAGGGCGACGGGGCGTCCTCCAGGCAGCAGAGGTTATGCAGACTGTGCCGATACTCTTGTTAGTTCAGAATAATGAGAGGTGATCTCATTGAAACATACATATTATATGCGGAACATTACAGTGTAAATGCAGGCATGAACTTTCCCCTGTCTCAAATGTCGAAAGCCAGGGATCAAGATCTGAAGCGTGGCCCCAGGTTTTCCGTCGAAATTCCTTTACCAGGATGGTGATGAATCTTTGGAATTTTCTACCCACGAGAAGGGTCAGTTGTAGAGGAGACATGATTTGATTGTTTTTTTTCTATTAGCAAATACAGGTTTAGTTCTGGAAATTGGGCTGAATATAAAAAGAAGTGCTATTGAATGGTGGAGAAGGCGAATGGCCTACCCTGCTTCTATCTCACATACAAGTGAGTTCTATATACTCCGTTGCATTTGCAAGGCCTTGATATCCCAAATAAACAGACCATCATTTTCAGAATGGTTCAATCAAGGTTTGATCACTCAGCCTGATATCCCTGTTTTGACATTTCTTCCCTCTGTGGAGCCTCATTTTCCACACCGTTCACAACTGTTGCATCAGCTTACCCTGCCACATGCACAGTTGTGAGAGCATGTTCCCCAGGTCCCCCTTGATTTTTTTCTACTGTCTCGCTAAACAGCATCAGTTTACATTCATCTGGATTGATTTTAACCACCGCGAAGCTGCTTATTTGTTCAGTCTGCCTAATGTCTCTTGACATCCTGCACGCTATCATGACCATTTTTTTCATGGTCTGTCAACCTCGAAGATGTGCTCTTTTGTGTAAAATTATTAGTTATTTATACACAACGTAACTCTCTCTCTTAATTAGAGTTGCTGGGCACCGGAAACTCAACATTTCTCTCTTAATCTGTCAAAGACCTCTGTTCATCTCAGTTTACAGTACTTAGTGATTCCAGTGAAATGTTCGAGATGGAGCTGGTTGAATATCTGCAAGGAAGGATTTGGGAGTGATTCTGAGGGTTGGAGGTACAAACGTTTACAATAAAAAATCTCCCTTATGGTACTGGTCAGAAGCCTTCTGGAAGTCTGTATACATTGAACCGCTTGCATGACCATTTTATTTTCTTTAGGAAATACTTCAATCATGTTAAACACCCGCTATGAACAGTTCCAGACTGGTTAGTCTTCCCACGAAATTAAAATTCCCTATATGGCTATAAGATAGTAACGCGGCAGATGGAGATCATGTTATTGCTGTCCCTATGCAATTTATTGTAGTTTTGTAATTATTTCCTAACGACTTAGCTCGGCTCCTTGGCCAGATGTTAAACAGGGGAGGCAAAGTTGCTCGTTCCTAGTCGCCGTAATTCTGTTTATTTTAAGGGCTTCCAGGACTTTTTTCTGCAGATCCTCCTGGGTGATCCAGTCATAATTCAAAAAAAATCAGCTCTTGGCTATCAACAGTATCCGGCTGAATTAAATGTGGAAACAATTCAAAAACTATTTTAGTGAGCAAAAACATAGCTTAGCAAAGATTTATCAAAACGTAAGTCATAGAACCGTACAGCACAGAAAGGTGTCCTTTTGGGCCATCTTCTCCATGCCGACCGTGTTAACTATCAACGCTAACACATTTATCTGCATTTGGTCCGTATCTTTCTTGTCCGTTTTCACCTAAGTACCTGTCCACACGCCTTTTAGACGTAGTAATTGTTTCTTCAAATGTTGCAAATGTCACAATCTTTTCGGAACATACAGTATGTTGTTTAATAACGGTTTTCTTTTAACCAGAAACGAGTCATTTACTTGCTATTAAACTGGAAATACATTGGTCATTCACTTCATGGTTATATATTTTCTATTTAGAGAGTGCCATCTACTTTTCCCTACTGGTTTCAAGATGTCTTTGCTCTGGACTTGTACTTCTGGTGATATTTTTTCGAATACTTTATTTAAAAGTAAAGGTAATAGATTTGTTTTATTATTACTCAGTTTAATTTTAAAGATAATTGAATAACGATTATATGCTACTCAAAGGAAATTCTCGCACGTAAGGGCTTAATATGTATCCTACACCACTGATACCACCTGCCCGCACTGATCATTCTTTCTTTTTATTCGGTCCCCTTCTTCGTATTTATAAAAAAAAAACGTCTCTTGTGGTTGCGGTATATTTGGATGTTGACTATGTCGTATTATATGGTAGGGATAGAGCAACTTTGTACGTAACAGAGCAGTGATGCAATAATATTGCTGTCAGCCTCAAGAATTGAATGCCCAAATACCCAGCACCCCACCCCATCGCACCAAAATATTCAGTTGATCTTATGGAAGTCTAATTCAACAAGTCAAGTCGGTGATTTATCAAATCACAAAGTGGTTACAACGCAGAATGAGGCCATTAGGACCTTTGAATCCATTCGGGCTCTTGCAGGCACGGTAGCGTAGTGGTTAGCATAATGCTTTACAGCGCCAGAGACCCGGGTTCAAATCCGGCCACTATCTGTAAGGAGTTTGTACGTTCTCCCCGTGTCTGTGTGGGTTTCCTCCGAATATTCCGGTTTCCTCCCACATTCCAAAGACGTAGAGGTAAGGAAGTTATGGGCATGCTATGTTGACGCCGCCGGAAGCGTGGCGACACCTCCGGGCTGCCTCTCCCCCCCCCCCAGGTTCAATACGCAAAATATGTATTTCACTGTGTGTTTCGATGTACATGTGACTAATAAAGATCTTATCATATCTTATAAGAGCGATCTACAGCGTCCTATTCTCTGGCCCTTTCCTCAAAAGTCCTCTTTTTTCCCTTTCAGGTACTTAATAGACTCCTAATCTTTGTTCCTTTACCTGTCAACTCCATTATATGTCCCAGTCTTTTGACTTATGGGAATATTTTACCTCTGTTTACTCCTTATCTGTGTACCCTTGGTGATTTTAAATCCCTTGAACAAAGCCGCTGAAACCTCCTCTGTTCCAAGGAAACAGCATCTGGAGTATATGCACAGACCTAACGTTTTTCAGCCCTGTAAATCTCTCCCGCGGTCTTACCAAAGGATTTACTCTTCTCCGAATGTTTAGTGTCCAGAACTTGGCACAGTACGAGAGACATGAGAGAACCTGTACTTCATGAAGGTGTATTCGGGGAAGGTCGTGTGGAATATTCGCAGCAAAAGGAGCCGATGAACTATTTGTGTGTTGCACTCTCTACATGTTATTTTTAGTTAGATTATGTGTCTACGTTGTTTCTGAACGCGTTTTCTTTTGTATGTGCAACTAACAAGTGTTTTGTTTAATTGTGGAGGCGTGCAGGTGAACTGGAGGAAGGCATGGGCCTCAATCTAACCGAAGCCGGATCAAAGGGATTTAAAACTTTATATTCATCCTCCCTGTTGTATCCTTCAGTTAAGGGTCTAACCGATATTATATCATCGAACCATAATACGTCTCCCTGTTCTTTAAACGTTGCGGGAAACTGTTCTTTCTTTTTCATCCGAAATGTTTACTTCATTGCTCGGTCAACTGGTTTTCAAAATGTTGCTTCCAGCGGTTTCCTGAAAATCTGCGGCGGTTTTGTCTCTGAACTAAATTCTCTAGAATACATCAGGGTCTCTTCATAAAATATTTCCCTACTGCTTCCGATTGATTTCCCGGGCCCATTTCACCTGGTTCCACAGAATATAGTACCTTCCACAGGAATAGGATATTCCATCCCCGACGATGTGCCCAGCTAATTAAACTGGTAATTAAATGCCAAACGAAATGAATCTCTTCTGTCTACGCAATGTCCATATTCCTCTTTTCTCTGCATATACTTGTGCCTCTCGAAGAGTCTCTTAAATGACTCCATTGTATGAACCTCCACTACCACCTCTAGCAGCGCATTCTGGGCACCCAGCAGTGTCTGGGTAAATACTTGCCCCGCACATCTCCTTCGAACTTATCCCGTCCCACACGAAATGCATGCACTCAGGTATTAGACATTTCGACCCTGGGGAAAAAAATATATATCGGTTGTCTACTCAATCTATGCCTCTCATAAACTGAACTTCAGCTCTGTCTCCCCTCAGCCTCCGCCGCTCCAGAGAAAACAACCGAAATTTGACCAACTACTCTTTACAGCACATGCCCTCTAATCTGCAGAATCCTGAAAACCTCTTCTGCACCTTCTCCAAAGCCTTCACATCATTCCTTTAAAGGGGCGACCAGAACTGAATGCAATCCTCCTTACCAACCTATGTGCAACAATTTTCGATGAGCTCTGGACTTGCACCTGAAGATCGCTCTGTACAAAAACACAGTTAAGGATCTTGCCATTAACAGTGTACTGTCCCAGTACACTTGATCTCCCAAAGTGCAGCACCTCACACTTGCCCGGATTAACTTTGTCTGACATTTCTTCGCCCATTTCTGCAACTGATCTATATCTTACTCTATACTTCGCCAATCTCCTGCACGACCCACATCGCGACCAATCTTTGTGTCATCTGGAACTTACCAACGGACCCATCCATATTTTCGTATCAACGACAGCAGAGGTCTCATTACGAGTCCCTGGGGAACACCACTACCCACGAAACTCCAACAGGAATAAATCCCATCAACAACTACCCTCTGTCTTCTATGGGCAAGCCAATTCTAAATCCAAATGGCCAAGTTACCATGGTTCCATCTGCATCTCCAAGAATGTCTTCAAATTGTTTGCAGTCCCGGATAGTGAATAGGCTCTAACTGCAGTCGCACTCAGGCCATTTCCAAACAGTCCCCTGAGAAATTCCATGTACCCTTTAATTGCGCTAGAATTATTCAGCGTTTGTTGCATTTGGATCCAGAAGCGATGGAAAAGTTACTCACCAGCCAGGTCTAATCCGATGTAAATACGGTTACCATCTACAGTCCCTCGGTTTAGCTCATCTCCCGTAAATTTCCTGTAAGTGAGCTGTTGGGCTTACGCAATCGTGTTTAACGGAACGAGCTCTTTGAAAAGATGCTGCCTGATCGAATGAGCATTTCCACTTTTCTTGCATTTTCTGTTTTCATTAACGGGTCAGGTACCCAGTAGCAAAAATTGTTGCATGTTCTAGGCAGTGTAAGTGGCCCTTACTCAAATGCCGTTTCTATTTCACTCTCCGGTCTTCTCACTAGCATGTTTAAACGGTGGGCTTGTTCTTCAGAAGGAAGATTCTAAATGCAGACTGATTTGGTATTTGCAGAGAGATACGACTGCGAGTAAGCCCGAGGATCCACTGGAATTGAGGGCCTGCAAAGTTGCCACCTTGAATAAACACTAAAGACAGTCTCGGGAACTCAATTCATGAATAATCGGGATTACCCACGATTAAACTCAATTTAACACGGTGTGCAGCTTGAAGACATTGGCTTCCGTACTTGGCCACACTTCTATAATGGACTTCTCATTGGGGATTTCTCATTTACGAGAGAGACTATATTGAAAATCCAATCCGTTGTGGAGGTGTACAGAGTGCATGGAGGGATTTTGACGGTTTGTAGATCTCCGTGCAGTTTTTTGTTTATGATTTGACACCATCTGCTTTTGAATTTAAAATGTGTACAGGAAGAAGGCTGAATAACTTGTGAATGTTTATCAATTACATAAAGATAATAATTTTGGAGAGCCTTTATGGCAATAATATTAAGCTTCCGTGGTATTCCAATGAGAATTGACAACGTGGGTTATTAACTCCAAACAAACTATGCTTTAATGCTTGATTAGCACGCAATATTAAATCACAGACTCAAACAGTGTCTCCAACGTTAGGATAAGACATAGTCAGATCATCGCCAGTGGAGACATCGTGACTGTCCTTCCTCCTGGAACAAACGGCCTTAAATTTGACCACGAAATTGCATATGAGGAAATAACGCATTTGGCGTTGATGAGAGGATGCCCCTGTGGTATTTACCAAGCAGGATACCTAATGCTTCCTCTTCAAGTTTTGTTTTTACATTTGAAGGTTAAACTATTGTCAGAAAATTATTGAGCACTTGACCGCGAGCGAAACTATTTGACCCAGGTGGCCCAGGGCGCAATCCTCTGATCGGTAACCGCCGAAATGACCCCAGCTGCGCATGGGTCGGCCCCAGCTCCGGCAGATACTCAGCCTGAAGGGCCAAAAGCTTGCGGGAGATTACGCTGCCCATTTGGGCTGCAGTACACAGGCAGTACACGCAGTAGCTGCAAGAACCGAACACGGAATGCAGGGAATAAATGGTGTATTTTGTCTATACTGGGGCTGATGGGATACTTAACATTTTATTAGAGAAGTGGCGGCGTGGTAGCGTAGCGGTTAGCGCGAACCTGTTACAGCGCCAGCGATCGGGGTTCGATTCCCGTCGCTGTCTGTAAGGAGTTTGTGCGTTCTCCCCGTGTCTGCTTGGGTTTCCTCCGGGTGCTCCGGTTTCCTCCCACATTGCAAAGACGTACGGGTAGGTTAATTTGGGTTTAAAATGGGCGGAGCGGACTCGTTGGGCCGGAAGGGCCTGTTACCACGCTATAAATAAAAAAAAACTATGATTGCAGTCAGCAGTAAATCTGGGTTTGGAGCCAGCAGATCTACAGCGACTGTTGAAACCACACTTTGAAATAAAACAGGGTGCGAGGTCAGCCTTGAGGGCTCTGAAAAGGGGAACTGATTGGTGCTTTCTTTTTGCCTTATCTTGATCTATGTGACACATTGATTAAATTATTCGGTGTGTAACAACTGTAACTGAACTAGTCGCGTGATATAGCTGTTGCTTTAACATGTAAAAGAAGCTTGAAAACTTCTCTATGTTAGAATCTGGGTGTGGTGGAGTTCGCTGCTCACTCTCCATGGTACCATGTATAAATAAAGCCTTAGGAATAAACTCGGAGTAATCGTCTCTTATTGTAGGTTAAATTACTGTTTCCATGAAGCGGCGTGACACCGAGCCAGCGCTGGAAGTCACGATATTGGCGAAATTCCCACATTAGGGCTGCTGAGCGCCCCAAATACTATAAAACCTTGTCTCAACAGAATTGCTATCACTTTAAAATAAAGAAAATTTGCTCAATAATTAGTATTCTACATATGCGTAAACTACTTGGAACTACTTTTCAAACGACAGGATAATTCTCGAATAAACGAGGTGTAAAATTATATATGTGGTTCGGTCTGTGCTGAACAGCGTACACACACACACACACACACACACACACACACACACACACACACACACACACACACACACACACACACACACATTGCTGTTAATGAGAAACAATGACAAGTACAGGGATATGAAGATTCGACGTATATGAGGTGCTGTTTCTCTAACTTGCATTTAACTTTGTCCTGGCGGTGGAGGAGGCCGTGGGTAGATATGTCGTCCTGGGAATAGGAAGTGGAATTAAAGCGGCGAACCTAGGTTCGAGACTAATGCCAGGTCGAAGCTAAATGCAAATTAGAGTAACAGCACCTCATACTGACCCGTGGCAGTGCCAACATGACAGCATGGACATTGGATTCTCAAACTCCCGGTTACCACTCGCTTCTCCTTTTCTCAACCTTTATTCCTTTCTCTCACCTCCTAATCCAACTGGCCCACATCACCCCATCTGTTTCTCCTCTACCACTCTTTCCATATGTCCATCACCTACACACTGATCCCACAGGTCCCCCTATCCACGTCCCTCCATTGATTCCATGCTCCACTGTCGTCTCATATCAAATTCTATATTCAGCTGTCCTTTGTCACTTCCGCCTATCAACGCCCAGCTTCTGACATAATTACCACTCTTCTCATTCCCTTATCTGCCTATCCGCCCCTCAGCTAGATCCACCAATCACCTGCCAGCTCTTGCTCCACTCCTTCCCTCTATTTTTAATACTAGCTGCTTCCCTCTCTTTCGTTCCAGTCCAGATGAAAGGTCAAGACCGGAAACGTCGACTGTCCATTTCCATCCATAGATTCTGCCTGACCCGCTGTGTTCCTCCAGCGCCTTTATGTTGCTTGTGTATTACTTTCTGTTTCTATCATTCATACACAGAATGGTTTTGGTAACCAATGGAACTTTCAAAGTTCAGTGCAAATGGTAATTATAACAGTTATCCTCTATTTTAATATATTGATCTCATCCCAGATTGGAGCAGATGAAGGCTACTCTGGTCCTCAAGCCTGATCTGTTATTTAATACGGTCGTGGCTGATTACAATATAGACAATAGACAATAGGAGCAGAAGTAGACCATTCGGCCCTTCGAGTCTGCAACGCCATTTTGAGATCATGGCTGATCCTCAACAATCAATAACCTGTTCCTGCCTTGTCTGCATATCCCTTGATTCCCCTATCTATAACAAACCTATCTAGCTCCTTCTTGAAAGTGCCCAGAGAATTGGCCTCCACTGCCCTCTGAGGCAGTGCATTCCACAAATTCACAACCCTCTGGGAGAAGAAGTTTTTCCTCACCTCTGTCCTAAATGACCTAGCCCTTATTCTTAAATCATGCCCCCTGGTCCTGGACTTCCGCAACATCTGGAACATATTTCCTGTCTCTGTCTTGTCCAATCCTTTAATAATCCTGTATGTTTCAATCAGATCCCCTCTCAATCTTCTCAATTCCAGCGTGTACAATCCCAGTCTCTCCAACCTCTCAGCATAAGATAGTCCGGACATCCCCGGAATTAACATCGTAAACCTACGCTGAACGCCCTCTATAGCCAGGATATCCTTCCTTAACCCTGGAGACAAAAACTGTACACAATACTCCAGGAGTGGTCTCACCAGGGCCCTGTACAATTGCAAAAGAATCTCTTTGCTTTTATACTTAATTCCCCTTGTAATACAGGCCAACATTCCATTAGCCTTCATCACTGCCTGCTGCACTTGCTCATTCACTTTCAGTGACTGATGAACAAGGACTCCTAGATCCCTTTGTATTTCCCCCTTACCTAACTCCACACCATTCAGATAATAATCCGCCTTCCTGTTCCTGCTCCCAAAGTGGATGACCTCACACTTATCCACATTAAACTTCATCTGCAAAGTATCTGTCCACTTACCCAACCTATCCAAATCACCTTGAATTCTCCTAACTTCCTCTACACATGTCGCACTGCCACCCAACTTTGCATCATTAGCATTATAACCTCAGCTCCACAGTCCCACATACCCTGGTAATTTTTCATCCATCCGTTTATCAAGAATTTATCCACGTCCGCCTCAAAAAGTATTCAGACTCTATTCCCATTGGCATTTGCAGAAGATAATTCCGAAGATCAAAGGCTCATTCACAAAATGCATTGCCTCATATCCGACATATATGGGTGTCTGCTATTTACAAAAAGTGACGGGATTTGTTTCATTGATGCAATTTGCACCAACTAACATTTTAAAAATATATGATGCTAAACTCTGTTTGGTGAGCGGAACATACTTCATGTCCCTTTAGTTCCAATAATATTTACCGTACCTTGAGACCAAAATCAGTTGAATTACAAGGCATGTGTGGATCATGAAATTAACACTAATTGGATGTAAAAGCCTGCAGTAATTCTCTTCCAATGAAATATATGATTTAGTCACCATTAACTGACTAGAACATGGAACTGGACAGCACAGGAACATGCTCTTCGGCCAAAGATGTCTGTGCCGAACACAGATTTACTAATGAATCAGATGTCAGTTTGTGAAATGAGAATCAATTTAACAAAACCAGTAAACAATAAAAACGGGAGGTGATAAAAATATAAATAACCATAAAACACATCTATTGTTTTACCCAGTAGATTCACTAATGTAGGTTTTGGAAATAAACCTCATCTTCACCCAGCCTCCGCTGTATAATTCAGCCTACTAGTCCCCCTAATTCACTACCCTAAATGTTGTTCCCTCTACCATCGGTTGTCTCTCGCCGCAGTGTACCGTCTACAAAATGAATCGCAGTTATTTACTTTGGCAGCTCAGTCATGACTTCCCAACTCTGCTCTTCTTGTCTGCATACGACAAATGCAGTGGGTGGCAGTAGGTTCCCCTCAAATTCTACATGCTGTCTTGGAAATACGTCATTTTGCCTTGATGGGATTTTTGACACAGAAGCTGTTCACAGAAGTGGCTCCACAGCCTGATCCCACTTGATCCTCCTGGTCCTGCAGCTCACGGCTCTTGAAGTACACATACAGGTACAGCTTAAATGTGATGAGTGGTCCATGAGTCCCGTACACCCAACACCCTCGTAAAGGCAAAGGATTATCTTCGTCTCCCACTCATCATTTCAAAATTTACTTTCGATCTATGCCACCTGCGCAGTGAAAGGACAGACTTCAAAGACAAAGAAGGCAGCTGTAGACAGAATATTGACAATCAAAGTGGTGAATGTTCACCATAGCAAAGTGGGAGACGGCATAGATATTACAGTCAGGGGATTCATGATTTTAATGAAAGACAGGAAAGGCTCATGGGACAAGTTGATTACTCCAGCTTTTCAATCTTTGGTCTTCAGGTTTTTTGTTTGGATTCCTCTGAGGAGAAATAGAATCATCTTATTTACTTTATCTGGACCCCTCATAATTTTATATAACGCCATTGTCTCTGTTCACTCTTCTCTGTTCCAAAGAAAACAAGCCTTATTTGTCAATAAGTTTCTATTACTGCAGTTTTCCAAACCTGATACCTTCCTAGATCTCTGCACTCCCTCTGCTGCATTATTATCTTTTCTGGCCAAAACTGTACTTAGTACTCAAGTTGTGCCTAACTAATGGTGTACATAGTTCCAGCATAATTCACATGTTCTCGGATTCATGGTCTAAATTTTGAAGCTCCCACTACAACTGCATGCTGGCAGCACCTTCACTAGAAGGACAGAAACGGCTCAGAAACTCCAGGACAGTTACGATGGACAAAATTGAAAGATTCTACGATTCAATCCATCCCTGACCACCTCTCCCCACAACCCCTACGACTGGAGGAATAAAATGGCATTATAAAGACCAAGACGAACAAGGTTGTGGCCTGAATGGATTTTCTGTTGCAGAATTCAATGTTTGAGATGAAAAATCGTCACTGAATCTCCACAGATTCATTATCCAAATAAGGAACAATGAGATTTATTCCAAGGGGCTTTAGAGATGGAAATTCATTACCGGCATTAAAGGGGAAATAAACCGGTTTGGGAATGACCGAAGTGTTGCCGTGCATCCCACAATGAGGCAAACATTTGTCACGTATGTTTTGAACTACTGCCTTCTTATTGAAAAATTGCTGCTTGAATCTCCGTATGGATTCTGAACATTCCACAAGAAGGGTGGTATAATTTTGATTACCCAACACATGCAATGTAGGTTACGGGAATAGTATTAGGATCTGTACATAGCTTTTATGACTTGAGGAAGATTTTGAACTTTAAATTGAGAAGGCTCGAGTATAGACTGGCTTCCTAAACAAAAAGAAACATGCCATCAAGCTTCTAGCCACCGTTTCCTGCAATGGATAGGAAGCGGTCCCCTGCATAATCCCCAAAGTGCTAAAGCCACATGGGTCGCCACTAGAACCTTACTTCCTATTTTATTGTTAATAATTCTTATCCTCAACAAAGACCTCCTGTAGCTCTAAATCATGAATAATGGAGGGCTCTTCAAGCTTGTGAGCCGGTCCTCCGAAATATAAAGTCTATCTGTCACTGATGTGTTCTATATTGATGAATCTGTAAGTATGTGATGGTACTATTCATAGAAGCTTATCAACGCATCAGTATCAGGAAGAGCACTACATACTTTAGGCCCATGGAAGGTCATGTAAATCCCTTCGTCGGACATCATTGAGGTATGGACCCTGGAGGGAGTCGGATAACTCTGCTCGCTTGGTCGCCACCACTCCTTAACAACAAAGATCAAGTTCTTCGATAGGTTGTGTTTGCAAAAAAACTGTGCACTCTCAGCTCAGCCATAGCCAAAGAGCTGAACTATTCTCAGCCAATGCTACAAATGCTGAAGTCATGCTTCAATGACACGGATATTGACACAACGGACTAGTACGAACAAGCCACCAATCTAAAACTTGTCCAAATGGGCGGCATGGCAGCGTTATGGGCGGCACAGTAGCGTAACAGTTAGTGCGATGCTATTACAGCGCCAGAGATCGGGTTTTGATTCCCCTCGCTGTCTGCAAGGAGTTTGTACGTTCTCCCGTGTCTGCGTGGGTTTCCGCCGGGTGCTCCGGTTTCCTCCCACATCCGAAGACGTACGGGTAGGTTGATTTGGGGTTTAAAATGGGCGGGGCAGTCCCGGTGGGCCGGAAGGGCCTGTTACCACGCTCTAAATAAAAAAAAATAAAAAGTCTCTCAATATAAAGCCCAGACAAAGTAACCTTCTGAATGTTTACTGGACTGGTCTGTGGCTCGCGGGTCAGTTTACAGAGTCACGACTGAACAACTGCAGAGGGAAGAATCTGTACTGCTGGTGTTGGTGAATGTACTGTTGCATTTTTAGCCAATATAGCCGGTGGTAGAACATCTCCAGCCGTTCGCTACTCTCCATTACTCTGGTCACATGAATCTAAAATGATCTTAATGTATTTTCCTATGTGCCATAGTTGCAAATACTGAGAAATCAATGAAGCAAGAAGGAGCTTGTCAGGAAATTTGGAGAAATAACTCGGGATATAGTCAGTACGTGAGGTGAATTATATTCCAAAATATCTTGCCAAAGTTTATGCACTTCATATGAACTTGGGGTGCGTAGCGAGTTTCATCTCAGAACTGCGGGTACCACAGATGTGCAAGTGTGTTCTTTTTGAAAACATTTGTTTCTTTTCGTCAGTAACTCTGAGCAGGAGAAGTTCTTTAATTAGCACAAGCAGGTTCCCAAATTGGCCCCGCAACAAGTTCAGTAAGTTTCACAACAATTCAGTAAGTTTGAAGGGAGTCTATTGCGTCGAGTAACTGCCAAGAGAAAACAATTCCTGAAGGTCTTGTGCATGAACTAACTTTTTATATCCTTGGTATCTTCTGATCTGATCACTGTTGAAATGTAACGGATATTATCATTTTGTTTATGATTTGAGTCACCTCAGTTCACATGTTTCGTTTCTCTGAAAAGATTAACGTGAAATGTTTGTTCTGTCATTCTTTTTTTACCAAATCTAGAACGTTAAAATGTGGACTCATTCTTGTCACTTCTTCTTTCATTCACTCCTTCTCAATTTATGAGCAACCAAAACTGCACATACATTTCAATAGAGTCCTCATCAAATAATTCCAAAGAATTAAATTCTCATTCTTTTCTCCAAAGCTTTTGAGATACGTCCAGAAGGAATATTTGTGTCCACCCCTGCACTCCGTTCATGCTTTATTCCAATGTAAACTGTTGTAAAGTGATCAATGTAAGCATTAAGTCTGTCTCTCTGTTCACCGATGCTGTGTACTTCCAAATCTTAAGTTATTTTTTTGTCAGATGTCCACCGTCTCCAGTTTGTTTATGGTTTTTAATTATTATTTGAGATAGGATCTTTGCGAAGAACGGAATTTACGGCTTTCAACCCTGGAGAGAATGTCAGGACCGGTTGCTTTTTCATCTGACGTGAACTTATTTATACATTTCTTCTGTTGGATAGCAATAAGAATGGATTCAACGTGAAGTCCTCTGAAGGAATTAAGAAGATAAGAAACAGGTTAGAGAGCAGGCCAAACAGGTCATTAAGCCTCTGAGTTAGCTGATCGGTTACCTCAGCACAATTCTCCTGCACTAACCCTATATCTCTTGACTCCCACAACATCAACACAATTATTTTTTCACTTCCTTAACTCAATGACCGAGTCTCCACAGCCTCTGGGGAAGAGGATTCCTGAAGTTCATAATCTTTTTGGTGAAGAAATGTCTCTTCATCTTTCCACTAAATGTCCTCCGCATTATTCTGAGGCTGTGACTCTTGGTTCTATTTTTCTCAGCCAGAGGAAGCGTCCTCCTTGCATCCAACCTGTCGAGACGTGAAATAATTTTGTACATTTCGATGAATCTCCGAAACTCTGGTCAGGAACTGTCTTCGCATCTCTCCGAAGGAGACCCAGTATACTCCCTCACTCCCGTTCCAGGAACCAATCAATCTGCACTCCCTGCATTGCAAATTGATGTTTCTGTTGGTAGAGTGACCGGAGCCATATTTAACAATACAGCATCATTTTTGACATGGGCCGATATAAGTCTTGCAACAATTCTTCAAGAGTGAGGAGGGACTTGATTGAAACATACAGGATAGAGTCGTAGAGTTGTACAGCATATAAACAGGCCATTCGGATCACCGCGTCTATGCCGACAGTTATGTCTAGCTCTAATAATCCCACTAACCTATATTAATGCCATATCGATAAAATTCCCTGCTCTTTCGATACCTTTATAGATCCTTCTGAAATGTTGATGATGTTCCTGCCTCCACCACTTCCTCTGGCAGCTCATTCCAGATACAATTGTACTCTGGTGACAACGTTACCCCTCAGATTCCCTTTAAAGTCCTCCCTGTCACCTCAAACCTTTGCCCTCTGGTCTTCGACACACCTATCATAGGAAACAGACACTGACTATCTACCCTATCTGTACCTCATATAATTTCATATTCCTCTGTCATTTCATTTCTCAGCCTCCTTTACACCATGGTAAACAAACGCAACCTATCCAGTATCTCCTTTTCATTCAATTCCTCCAATCCAACACAGACCTGTGAATCTTTTCTGCACTTCATCTAATTTAATCACATATTCCCTGTAATGGGGCAAACATAACTGCACACATTACTTCAAGTACAACCTAACGAAATCCCGAGATCCTGAGAAACCTTAAGTTGGTGGTTGTGCGCAGGATGTTTTCCCTTGTGGGTAAACATAAAACTAGGGGGCAATGCTCAAAAATAAAACAGATGTAAGGTTTTTTTTTTATTCTCATTGAGGGTCATGAGTTTTAGAACTCAAAGCGTGATGGGCAAGAGACCTTTTGCATATGTTAAAGACAGAGGTACGTACATTTATGATAAATAAGGGCGTGAGATATTACCGGAGCAAGACAGGAATGCAAAATGGAGTTTGCAGTCAAATATACACACGGCAGAGAAGAGGTAGATCGATGAGTGAAAGGGTTGCAAGAAGAGAGAGCGAGAGAGTGATTGAGGATGAAGAGGGCAGACAGAGAAAGAGAGTTTCTCAAGGAAATCCTGCATGCGCAGAGGACTGGACTTTCAATCCCACACTTACCGAACCATTCCAGACCCTGAAATATGGCCCCAGCACTGGACTCTTTCAGGTCAATCGAAGCTGCTTCTAGTGGGTTTTGAGAAACTGTCAGTTGTAGAATTATTTTCTTCCTGGTTTGCTGGTTAAAATGCAGTTTCGGTGTGCTTCCATTGTTGAGAAATATTTCCTGTCCACTTAGGGTATGCAAATCTGAAACGTAACGGTTCTATCATGTTACCACGATGGATCTGACCAAATAGGAACATGTCTTTTATAGGTAGCAGTAAGTCAGTGAGCTGGCGGATATTTGATGCTCGGAGACACACTTCGGTCCGGTTGTAATGAATATCAGAAAAAACTATGGTGTGTTTTGTTTTGCTACAAAACCAACGAGAGCCAACTATTGAGTGTTCTTCTCATCTCTGCCCACATGGCATAGATATAAAACTCAAATGCATTTATCGAAGCATAACAGGAAGACAATTAGAAAACAATTACCTCCAATGTAGAGGGACCTCATCTGTGCTTATACATATCCAGAATGTTAAATCCCTTCTCAGATTTGGGTCTGATGATTCAATGGACGAAGGAATCTGCATGGTTGGGGAATACCAAACAGTAATTTCAAAGCTGGATCTCACTAATGATCATATATCCCAGAAAGTCAATTTCAGCATGCTCTGCATCAACAAATCCATGCTGATTATTTCAATTCACCTGTGCCGTTTTAAGCACTGATTCATTCCATTCCTAGGATGTTTTAAGCTGAACCTTGCCTTCCTGGTTGTCAATTTGTCCGAAGCTGCTCATAAGTACAGAAGAGATAGAAGCAACCCTTTGCCACTCAATAAGATCATGACTGATCTTTTACACCGGCATCACTTTCCTGTATCGGCTGACTATTCCCTGATCTCCTTATTATCCAGAAATCTCCCAAGCTTTGCTTCTAACAGATTGTTTGTTGCTACAGATTCCAGAATCTGCAGTCCTTTGTGTCTCCATCTCTCAAATTCTGCCTTGAACCTTCTGAGCACCTGGGTCTTCACAGTCTCTTGGTTAACGCAATCCAAAAATCACTGCTTTCTTATTGAAGGAATTGCTTCCAGTTCTCCTCTGAATAGAAGTCGGGTAGAAATGTTGTGGTTTGCAATTATATAACCACATAGATTTCTAAATTCAGGAAAGTACATGCTCGGCCCACTAAATATCACTCCCGATATTATCCAATCGAGGGATAAAATCTGGTGAACCCCCGTTGCACGAACTTCAAACACAAGTATATCTTTCCTTCGATGGATTCTGAGGCGTTCTTTATAACTGCAGTTTTTATTCCTGCACTCACACCCTCTTGTAATAAAGACAACCTGCCTTACCAACTATTTTTTAACTTGCCGCCATTCTTTACAAGGGCACACAGCTCTCTTTGAACACCAACACCTTTCAGTCTTAACTACTTTGTCACAAAGGCTAACTTCATTCACTGTAGGCATGATTTTCTCCGTTAATTCAATCATCCTCTCTCATGTTTAGCCTAGTGTGTTGTGCCCAGCAACTCTAATAGGCAAGCATGGAGATTGCTGTTGCCTGAGCAGTGATCTCACTTTAAGTATTTATTTGGTTTTATTCGTATTTTACCAATAAATTTCCTTAATGTGACAGTTTTTATTTGTAATGGTAAACAAGTCGTATAAAATGGTGACCAAGAGCCCAGCACGTAACCAGCTAGCCGGGAATGCGTCGGATATGACAACATAAATCTCTGTTGTCTCCAGCAGGACAGTCTGCCTTTGCACGGACTGTTGTACTCACAGAGTGTACTGTCAATACAGTGTGCTGTTTAGTTAGTAAGTAGATGTGGGGAGATCAACGGATTGTTGTAGTTTTATATTTAAATGAAAAAATTAATTAATTGTGTCCTTTAATTAACCGAAGTCATGACGGCAGGGCAGGTGGTTAATTGCAGTAGCAGTATATGGGAGCTATTGAAGACATCTGGAGACATAGAGAGCACATCTGCGGACTCAAGTCCGGAAACAGTACTTCACCTATTTTGGAGGACGAAATGTTTCAAAAAACAAGGAGAGAGTCCATTGATAAGTTGGTACACTCTCGCGTTAAGGACTTTATGTGGATGGCACAGTGGTGCATCTGGTAAAGGTGCTGCCTCTCAGCTCCAGTGGTCCTAGATAAGTCCTGACTTCGAGTGTTGTCTCCATCGAGTTTCCACATTCTCAATGTGCGAGCTTGGGATTTCTCTGCTGACATTCCAAAACACCTGAGGGTTGGTAGGTTCATAAGCAACACTAAGATGTCCCTCGTGTGCATAGGTGAATGGTGGAACCCGGAGGGTGGAGGTGATGAGAATATGGGGAGTATGAAATAAGAGGATTTAGGTAAATGAGTGGTTGATGTTCAGAAGGGATCGCTCCGCCGAAGGACCTGTTTCCAAGCCGCATCATTTACTTTGCATCACCATTGTGGTTTTCACTTTCACGGCTATATGCCGCTGCCACATCGTTCGCACGCTACCTCCTGGGACAAACCTCAGTGTCCTTATAGTGAACCTGCTCGTGGCAGCCACGCAGACAGTCGTGAACGTACGATAATGACGGGCGTAGACAGTTTGTAAAACAGAGAGGTGGATATATAAAGGGGGAAATAGAGGGGTTTGGGGAATTTGCAGCAGTCCAATGGAACTGGACAATGCTCCCCTTTCACTTCTTTTTTTTCTTTTTCAATCTTGTTATTAGTTTTCAAATTAATACAGATTAATATATATCATCAATGTTGGTACATGTAATACAAGGAGATCAGGAGAACAATCATGGCATCGATAATCATAAAGAACATTAAAGTATAAAAAATCTGTAGATCCAAAGATCTCTTAACAAACGTAAATAATATAAAAGGAAGGAAAGAAAAAAACTTATTATATCAATATAAAAGAAAGAAATAAAATCCCCAAAACAATAAGAAAAATTATAAACAATATATCAAACCAAACTAAGTTAAACAAAACAAAATTCAAAAAAAAAGCAAACAGAAAAAATGTATTAAAATTTCTCAGTAGAAACAGAACAATATTATGTCGTCAACTCCGATTCTCTAAGTTAAAAGGTTATTACAAGGTGGTGAATATCATGAGAAAATATTGAATAAATGGACTCCATTCTTCCTCAAATTTAAGCGAAGTTCAACAGTACCACTCCCAATTTTTATCCAAATTTAAACATTATATAGTTTGAGAGAACCATTGAAAAGTAGGAGGGGTATCGGATCCTTCCATTTAAGCAAAACGGATCGTTTGACCATTTATGTAACAAAGGAAATCATGTCCCCTTCCACTTCGCATGCACACATGTTCACACATACGCCAGGATTAGTCCCTGTGACACGATTGGGGTGATTCCCACAGCAGTGAGTGAGGCCACAGACGACGGATATCCCACACAGACGCTGTGATTTTTGTCACTGCTTCACATTGTGGCAGAGACAGTCAATGTCCTTGCGGGACCTTTCAAGTATCTATTGGTCCCCGTTCACTGAGTACTGTGAGTTCTCAGCAAAGGACACAGCTTTCTGCCAGTGTCTGAAATCCCGATGTCCTGCATGCCATGACTTTTTACAGGGAAAATGCAGGAATGGTAACCACAGCAGTGTAGATTGCGACAGAAAATACACAGACGGATTTCAACAGACCTCCAAATCGTCAGAAGGAATACACTGTATATTTGTGCATTAAAAGACTGAAATGTTTTATTTCCTGATGCAATTTGTCAGCTTCGTTCCGCTCCTCCCTCCTCAAACAATGAGACCACATCATACCAGTTCGAAGTCTCCGGCATCCAACCGTCACAGAGAAGGATTAGAAAAAAAATGTCGCGGCCCAAATTTTTTTCTCCGCTTTGAGAGGCAAGGATCCATGTTATATGGCTCTGGCAGCGTTAAGGAAGCCCGGCTCGGTAACATGCCCTCCGGCCCTCTCTTCACTATTTGCAAAGATTCACATTCTTGCTCCTTTGCCATTAAGGGGACGTGTCGAATTATGAATATTTCCTTCCATAGCCAGTCCAATGTCGAGACTCCGAAAGGAACTGCTCATCCCTTGTTATCACACCTAGCTTTGTGTACTTGTAAATATTCCAGCTTCCTTGATTTTGCTGGCCATGCTGTCTCATTACTCCTCTCTTTCTTCCTACTTTCCTTTATAATGCCACCTCTGCATTTTTCCATACATCCCGGAATTTCTGCGATGATAATTTTATAATAATTACCCTGACCTTCCGGGTGACACAGTGGCGTAGCTCATAGAGCTACTGTCCCTCAGCTCCAATACTCCAAGTGATCCTGAGCTCCGGTTTTGTGTGTGTGGCGCATTGCGTGTGAGAGCTTGGGTTTCCGCCGAGTGCTCCGATTTCCTCCCACATTGCAAAGGTTGTCGGGTGAGTTGTCGGCTGTGCATTCCCCCTTGGGTCTAAGGAAATGGTAGAATCAGAGGCAGTGCTGGAACTGTTGAGAAAATGAAATCCGTGCTTCTGGTTGGAGCAGATTCGTTTTGCCGAAAGGCGTTTATCATGCTGTGTGACAGTATGAGTATCGCCACGTTTCTTTTGTTGTTGACCATTGGTTATTGACTGCATCTCCATCCATAATGCTATAATTCCAAGCAAACCCATCACAAAACTCCAACTCCTGGGACTCAGCACCTCCCTCTGCAACTGAATCCTTGGCATTCCGACCAACAGACCGCAATCAGTGAGGATAGGCAACAACACCTCCAGCACGATTATTCTCAAAACTGGTGCCCCACAAGGCTGCGTCCTTAGCCCCCTACTTTACTCCTTATCTACTTATGACTTCGTGGCCAGTTTCTTCTCTACAAATTTTCAGATGATACCACAGTAGCGGGTAGTACCACAAATAATTATGAATCAGAGTAAAAGAGAGCTTGTTGAAATGGTATTGTGTAACAACCTTTTCTTCGATGTCAGCAAAACAGAAGAGCTGGTCATTGACTTCAGGAAGGGGGCGGTGCACATATACCTGTCTACATCAATGGTGCTGAGGTCGAGAGGTTTGAGAGCTTCATGTTCCCAGGGGAAAATATCACCGATAGCCTGTACTGGTCCAACCACGTAGACGCCACGGCCAAAAAAGCTCACCGGCGTCTCTACTTCCTCAGGAGGCTAAAGAAATTTATCACGTCCCCTTTGACACTCACCACCTTTAGTGATACACCATAGAAAACATCTTATCTAGATGCATCACTCCTTGGTATGGCAACTGTTCTGCCCGTGACCGCAAGAAACTGCAGAGAGTTTTGGACACATCCCAGCACATCACGGAATCCAGCCACTCCTCCATGGACTCTTGTCTATACTTCTCGCTGTCACGGTGTAGCAGCCCAGCATAATAAAAGACCCCTCCCAGCCCCCCCCCGGAACATTCTCTCATCTCCCCTCGCCCTTCAGGCAGAAGATCCAGGAGCTTGAGGGCACAAATCACCAGGCTCAAGGAGAGCTTCTATCCCGCTCTTGAAGGATTATTGAACGATTCCCTTATACGATAAGATTGGCCCTTGATTTCACAATCTAGATTGTTATGACCTTGCACCTTATTGTCTACCTGCACTGTACTTCCTCTGTAGCGGTGACACTTTACTCTGTTTTCTGTTATTATTTTACCTTGCACGACCTCAATGCACTGTGTAGTGAATTGATCTGTATGAACAGTATGCAAGACAAGTTTTTCATTCTAGCTCGGTGCAAGTGACAATAATAAACCAATACAATACCAAGTAACTAACTGGAAAAATATAAATTATTTTATAAAATAAAAAAAAAACATTGAAATTAAATTATATTTGCGAAGACTAGCAAATCTTTTGAATAAACAACATTGGGTAGACCGTCAAAAATGCAATTTATTTCAATGATGGAGACCAGTGTCATCCCAACCAAGAGATTCAGAGTAAGTGTCCGAATCAAAACAAAATCCGGCTCAGAGCTGATGAGCTGTCGACCGAGATGCACACGCCCCAGCATCCCAGTGTTTGAGGCAAATGTTCTTTCGCTCTGGAGGCAATGATACTCCTAGGTAACTGATTGATCTGGATTCGATCAGTGATCAGACACAAAACATGAAGGAGGTGTTTCAGATCTCGGGCTTGCTAGAATGGGCAGATCGGAAGATAAACTGAACGGAAATCATGTCTCAGCATGTAATGCTGCAGCCTCACAACTCCAGCGTCCGAGTTCAATCCTGACTTCGGCCTCTGTCTTTCTGGAGTTTACACGTTCTCTCTGTGACCACGTGGTTTTACCAGGTACACCAGTTTCCTCTGACTTCCTAACGACGTGCTGTTTATTAGTTTAATTGGCCACTGTATGTTGCCACGAATGTGAGCATGCAATAGGATTGATGGGAGTATGGGAGGATAGATTATAGGGAAAATTAGTGGTAAATGCGATGTCTCAGTGAGCCGGCATCGATATTTTGGGCCAAATGGACTCCATCTATGTTGTCAGGAAAAAAGAGAAATCACGATAGCCATTCTCACAACAGCTCAGTGTTACAAGATGTTACTCATCATGGGGGTGAGGACTGTGCAAAGGATGGCGGTAGAGGGTGTGTGGCTAACAAGACGATTTATTTTCCATTAGCCATGACCAAAAGTCTATAAAGCCAAGGTAAAGTGCATGGAGTCATAGAGCCTGAGAACACACAAAGACAATGCCGGCCATTTTGCCCAGCTACACCTATGCATTTTCCGGCATTAGGCCTATATCCATCTGTCTCTTGCCAATTTAAGTATTTCTCTGAATGCCTCTTAAACATAGTAATCTATTCGATTCACTGCCTCATTTGTCAGTGCGTTACGGGCGTCAACCACACTCTGTGTAAAATAATCCTACCTCCCCTGGACCCCTTTTTAAATTCTTCTTCCCACCCATGTACTCTTGTTTTTGATAAACCTACAATGGTAAAAGGATTTAAACCATCTACCCTATCTGTGCATCTCGTCATCTTATACACTTCAATCAGATCATTCCTCTGCGTCAGGTCATTCAATTTCTCCGTCAGGGCCATCGCCGTGCGATCTGAGCTCCCACACCACACTCTGACCCACACAGACACAAGTCCAATACGTGCGACCACACATCAGTTTGGCTCAAATAACAGATTACATATCAATCTTTTGACATTTTATGTTGTAATTTTCACAGAAAATTTAGATATCCTGATAAATCAGCTCAGCAGCGATGTCCGTTTCTTTATAAAATGGAAGTAGCTTAAAGGACAGGGAACGGGAAGCGAAGTCAAGGAGCAATGGTTAATTTTAAAAAGGTGGGGGGAATAAAAAAAAAGAACCAATCAAGGAGAAAAGCAAAAGGAGAAATTTAAATACTTTTCACTTCAATAAAACGCCTTCTTTTGTGTGAAAGACAAATTCGTGACACAAATATATTTAATATATTTGTCGATAGTTGCATATTCCAGGGAATTCAACCCCAGCCTATCAAATCTGTCCTATAACTCATGTCCTACAATCCACGCAAGTTCGTGGTGAATCGTGTCTGAAGTCTCTCCAGCACAGTCACATCCGCTCTGTAGTGTGGTGACGTGGACGGCACACAATACGCCAAGTGAGGCCTGTCCGTTGGAGACACAAGACACTGCTGATGCTGCAGTCTGGAGCAACAAGCAATCTGCTGATGGAAGTAAGCGGGCCATGCAGCATCTGTGAGAGGAAGTGAATTCTATATTCCATGTCCCATTATGAGGCATGCTTGTCATCTGCCTTCTTCGCCACTCTATCGAACTGTTTAGATGCTCTCAAGTAACGATAGACTTGGAACCCAAGATCTTTCTGTCCATCAACATTCCTTAACTCCCCATTATTTATTGCAGATGTCCTACCCTTATGTGACTTACCAAAATAATTACCTCGAAATTTTCTGGATATTAGAATAGGTTCTTCCACAAAATATCTCTGAAGACCAGACAGGATTTATTCAGAATCGATATTTACATTTTAATATTAGGAGATTAATGAATATTATGTATACCGCTTCATCCCAAATTCCAGAATGTGTTTTCTCACTAGATGCTGGAAAGGCTTTTGACAGGGTCGAATGGGAATATCTATTCATTACACTTCAAAAATTTAATTTTAGCCATGTATTTACATGTGCGATTCAGCTGCTTTATTCTACACCTATGGCTTCAATACTTACTAATAATCAAAGATCCCCTTTGTTTAGGCTTTTACGAAGTACTAGACAAGGTTGCCCTTTAAGTCCTTTATTGTATGATATTGCTTTGGAACCGTTGGCTATAGTACTCCGGGCTCTTGAAATCTATCTGGCATTACTCGCAGACATATCTCTTTAGGCAGATGACCTGTTACTTTATATTTCTAATCCGGAGGAATCTATCCCCGCAGTACTATCACTACCAGATCGGTTTAGTGTTTTTATGGCTATAGATTAAATCTTAATAAGAGTGAATTTTTCCCATTAAATATGCAAACCCCAATTTGCAGGCAATTACCTTTTAGATTATTAACTGTCTATTTTATGTATTTAGGTCTTAAAATCACCAAGAAACACAAGTACCTATTTAAAGCTAATCTATTGCCTTCAATCGACCAGTGAAACAATTATTTACTAAATGGTCCCCAATGTCTTTATCATTGGTAAGCTGAATTAATGCGGTTAAGATAAATATTTTACCAAAATTTTTATATTTAATTCAAGCGATTCCAACTTTCGGCCCGAAATCTGTATTCGACATTATTGATTCTAAAATTCTTTCATATATTTGGCAGAATAATAATCCAAGGTTAAGTAAGAAATATTTACAAAAACTAAAAAAAGGAAGGTGGTATGGCCCTCCCTAACTTTAGATTATATTATTGGACAATTAATGTCAGATATTTAACTTTTTGGATACAAGATTTAGATATAATTCAATGTCCTAAATGGGTACACCTTGAGCATCGATCAGTACTAGGATTTTCATTCGTTTCTATTTAGGGAGTTTCACTCTCTTTTGCACTTACCAAATTAAGTAAACATATGACTAACCCAATAGTTAAACATACAATACGCAGGGGGTTTCAAATTCGTAATTTTTTTTGGATTGAATAAATTTAACTTGTCAGGTCCCATTCAATCTATTTTGTTCCTTCAACATTCCAGAGTTGGCTCAGCTTTTTCTATATGAAACAAGGAAGGGAACAGTGTGTTTTCGTGATTTATTCATTGATAACTGTTTTTACCATCTTTTGAACAACTGTCTAACAAATACAGTTTGTCTAGATCACACTTTTTTCGATATTTGCAGATTAGAATTTTTTTAAAAGCTACTATGTATGTAATTTTTTCTATGTTCTATAGAGGGCTATGGGTAAAGCTAGTAATTTCTCGGGCAGGGACATGTTCGTCACAGCTTTGTGGGCCGAAGGGCCTAAACTGCGCTGTAGTTTTTCTATGTTCTATGTTCTATACCTTCTTTTCCGACACCTTACAAAACTGAAATTAAGGGGAAAAATTAGGTCTTAATCTTTATTAGAAGGGCTTTATTAGAAGGGCTTGATAGCAATAATCTATGATTTAATTATGAAAATACGTCCAGAATCACTGGACAAAATTAAGAATGTATGGGAAAGTGAACTCCAGACGTCTTTACCTACGGAGACATGAAAGAAAATTCTTCATTTAGTTAATACATCTTCAATGTGTGCCAGGCAGTCTTAAAACAGTTTAAGATAGTTCACAGGATCCATATGTTCAAAGATAAGCTAGCCCGTTTTTATCACCATATAAATCCTATATGTGACAGATGTAAATCGAATGTGGCTTCTCTGACACATATGTGTGATCCTGTCCTCTTTTTGAAATAATATTGGGAAGACATTTTTAACATTATCTAAAGTGTATTGAATATTGACTTACAACCTCACCCTATCACCGCAATTTTTGGTTTACCATGGATAGAGTCCGGTCATTAGTCTGAATCCGCTTACATATGATTTCATTTGTTACACTAATGGCCAAACGATCCATTTTGCTTAAATGGATCCATAACCCCTACTACTTTTCAATGGTTCTCTCAAACCATATTATGTTTAAACTTGAAAAAAATTAGGAGTGGTACTGTTGATCCTTCGCTTAAATTTGAAGATAATTGGAGTCCATTTATTCAATAGTTTCACATGATATAGATCCCTTTTCAATAACTTTCCAATTTAGAGGAACAGAGTTGAAGACATAATATTGCTCTGTGTCCATTGAGAAATTTCAATCCAGTTTTTTTTCTATTTTTTGTCTTTTTTAATTTTTTTCAGTTAGGTTTGATATATTTTTAATACATTATCTTATTGATTTGGGGATTTTTCTCCTTTCCATTATATACATAATAAATCTTTTTCTTTCCTCCCTTTTATATTATATTCATTTACTAAGAGATCGTGTGATCTACAGTTTTTTATATATTTTACTATTCTTTATGATTATCTATGCCATGATTGTTCTGCTGATCTCTTTGCATTACATGTGCAAACATCGATGTTTTATATTAATATGTTATAGCGGCTAGCTACACACTACAAAATGAAGACACAGAGTCGCTGGTTCGAAATCAGAAGTCGAATGAATGACAGGGGCGCGGTGCGCCTTTAATATTCCAAAACATCCCGCGCTACAATTCCCGCGCTGACGTCACGCGCAGGTCACCTGACCTTCCCGCGCGCGGGCTTTCCTAACCCAAGGATGGGGAAGAAGGAGGCCCCCGCGCTATCTTTGGACCGGGGTCTCCGACGACGTTCACGATGTCGTGAGCCGGTTTGATGCCGGTGCGGTGAGTCGCTACACTTTATTAATTTGGAAACTAATAAAAAGATTGAAAAAGAAAGAAAGAAATTTTAGGGATAAAATTCCATCTATCATACACTTCGCCCAATTTTTGAATTGATATAATCTGAACATAAAGTGAGTAACTTTGCGCTACTTCCGAGCTCATGGTGTTTATCCGACCAACTGATGCTGCCGACGGAACGACAATGTCAGCGAAGTCTACATCCCGGGGATCAAAAAATAAAAGGAACATCCTCGCTTCCTGGATTAGGAGATGAAGAATTCCGTAGTAACAGGGTAAGCCAAGACACATGTCGAACTGTGAATGAGGTTTTCTTGGGAAAAATATCGAAATGTTCTGTGAAATTAAAACATAAAATATCAAAACATAGATCTGTGATCTATTATTTGAGCCAAGCTGATGTGTGGTCTCACGGATTGGACTGGTGTCTGTGTGGGTCGGAGTGTGGTGTGGGAGCTCAGATCGCACGGCGATGGACCTGACGGGGAAATAGAAACGTTTCCTCCATTGTCACAGATAATAATTAAACTGCGGTGGAACCTATATCAAGATAATTCAGCTCAACAGTTATGTCTGTGTCTTTATAAAATGGAAGTAGCTTTGTGAATAGGGAACCGGAAGCGAAGTCGTGGAGCTAAGGGTAATTGAAAAGGGGGGGGGGGGGGATAAAAGGAAGAACCAATCAAGGAGAACAGCAAAAGGCGACATTTAAATGCATTTCACTTGAATAAACAGTCTTCTGTAGTGAGAAAGACAAACTTGTGACACAAATAGACACAAATAGATTTAATATATTTGTCGATAATTGCATATTAACCAGTCATCACAAAAACTGCTTTGAAAAGTTGGGCAAAGTGGTAATGGAACACAAGGGTTTGTACAAGAATGCTCCCTGAGTGGATCACAGGTAATCAGAGGATAATGTGGTGCTGTTACTGAAGATTTAAGAAAACGAAAAAGGATGAGTACCACAAGTGTGTGTGGTTCATCGGCCCCCTGTAATAGTGGAGGGAAGTATTTACCAAGATCTAAGAGGAGCTAGTAGTTGTGGTGTTGTACCTGGAAGTTAAATTCGCAAAATTAGTTGGAAGATGAGAATAGAGCGGACTCAAGGTGGCAGGAATCGGGTTAATACAGCTCTTGGCCAACGAGACAGAGCTAATGGAGTGAGCAACTCACCAAGGAAAATAATCACGATGTGATATGATTTCACACAGAATTACAAGATAATCACAAACTGGAGGGTTAAAATTCATGAGGCTGTCCGCTGGCTAACAATGGTAAAATGGATGAAAAATCTTGGTGAACAATGGCAATACTTACTGAAATATTTAATTATCCAAAATGTAAATAAAATATGCACAAGAAAGATTATAAACCCCGAGCTAAGCAAAGGGATTAGCTGTACGGATAAACATTCAGGCCGATAATTATTGCAGTCAAAACGCTGGGCCTGGGGTGTGGGAGAGCTTTAGAAAACTGCACCCGATAACCAAGAGACTGAAGAAATGTAAAATATGGAACTGGAGATTGTTAGCAATAAACAGACAAGAGATTGCAACGACAGTGTACATCAGTAATGGAACGGCAGAAGTCATCACTGTTCCCACCTCACCATAATGACCAGTGCCAGAGGAAGTACAGATTGTACAAAGAGGCCAAGGGAAATGAGATAAACAAACCAAACATCCTGTATTCCAAATGTTCTCAATTCACTGCGAGATCCCAGCAGAGTTAAGGTTAGCAAGTTTATCATGGAACAATGCAGTAGATGAAAGAGCCCTTCGGCCCACGATGGTGTTCCAAAATAAAGTTCATGTTGCTTAATTAATCTAATCCTCCTGCAGCATATGTTCATTATTCCTGCATTCTCTGCATATATATGTGCCAATGAAAGAACATCTTATACGCCTCTTACATGCCTCCATCGTACATGCCTTCACAAGGACTCCTGGCAGCATATTCCAGGAACCTACTACTCTCCGTGTCAAAAACTTGCCCCGCACATCTGCTTTGAACTTTCTCCCTCTCAACCTAACTGCATGTCCTCTGGTATTATAAATTTAGACCCTGCGAAAAACATACCAGCTGTTTACTCCATGTATGCCCCTCGTAATTTTAAAAACTTCTTTCAGTCTCCCCTCAGCTTCCACTGCTCCAGAGAAAACAACCGAAGTTTGTATAAAATCTTCTTATAGCATCTGCCTTCTGATTCAGACAGCAACCTGGTAAACCTCTTCTGCACCCTCTCAAATGCCTTCACATCCTTTCACTATTAGGGCAGTCAGAATTGAGTGTGATACTCCAGATGCGGCATAACCATTTTTTTTTAAAACTGCAACTAATCTTCCTGACTCTTGAACTCATTTCCGTGACTAATAAAGGCAAGCATGCTATATGCATTCTTTACCATTCTATATACTTGTGCAACCACCATTAATGAGCTATGAACTTGGACCCCAAGATTTATCCGTTCATCAACGTTAAGGGTCCTGCCATTAAATGTGTAATTGCATTTCATATTTAATCTTCTGAAAGTGCAGCACCTCACACTTTCCCAGATTAAACTATAAGGAAGGTCACTTCACAGGAAGGAAACAGCTCAGCTAACATCAGATTCAGACAAAAAACAACGAGTTTGTTATTTGGGGCATTTAGGTAAGCGGTATTACCAGGCAGTGCCGACATGGTGCTATAAAGAGAAACAGTGAATAAAAAAAGAAAACGTGTTTTGGTGTGTATCCTGTAGACCAGAATGATTCGGAAGTGGCAGGGCATCGAATAAGTGCAGGAGTAAACAATTCATGCTGTTCACAGCTGTTATGATTCAACTCCACCTAAGAAACTGGCTACCGTGTCCGTCTTCAAACCTACCCGAGTAGCATTATCTCGTTTTCTCTTCCATCACACTGAGGAATGGAATAAGGAGAGATTGCATTGCTTTGTGAAGTTTTCGACCCTGTAAGGCAGCAGTGATTTCAGGACGGAGGTGGGTAATTTGTTTGTTGCTCAGGGAATCGTGATATATGGAGAATGGGTGGCAGAGCGGGCCCAGAGGATCAGCCTTGACTTCAATAAATGGATGAGCAGATCCTGGGCTCGCACGGTAGTATTACTACGTCCATGTCGACCTCGGGGCCCAAGGGTTTATCAGTAAACTGCCAGAGGCATTATGTTGATGAATGTAAAAAAAAAACAAGGAAGTGTTTACCATATCAAGACACATTACGGACACAAGTCTGCTTCAAGACTGAATATAAAAACAACCTGCAGATACTGGAATAACTAGTCGGCGTTTCGGGTCCAAAATTTGCGTCAGCACACGTGGGATTTGATATGCATTGATGAACTCATATTGACTTTTTTTTGTACTGTTTTAATTCTTTGGAGTTTAATATGGACAAGTGTGAGGGATTCCAATTCGGGAGGTCAAAGATAAGTATATAGCTCCTCGACAGTGGACAAAATCTCAAAAAAGATATGCGGCATGCTTGCATTTATCAGTGGGACAATGAATATAAATGTAGTGAAGCCATTCTGCATCTGTATAAAATTTTGGTTAGACATTATTATGTGCGGTTCTAATGGTCGCATTACAACGAGAGTGTAGATATTTTGGAGAAGATGCCGAAGAGGTTCGCCAGGATGTTGCCTGTATTCGAGAGTATTAGTTACAATGAGAGTTTGACCAAAGCCAGATTTTAATGTCTAGAGCGTAGAAAGCTGATAGAAGTATGTAAAATCATAGGAGGTAGAGGTAGTTAGTCCAGGTATTTTTACAGGGTGGAAATATTAAGTAGTAGAGCGCGCAGCTTTAAACTGAGAGCGGGGGAGTTTAAAGGAGATTTACGAGGCAAGTTTTTTTTTCAATGCAGATGATGGTACATGTGGATTCAACTGAACTGTGTGCATGGTTGTGGACTGAATTGGTCGGAATAGAGATATTTACCTGAGGAGCATGAGAAAAAAAAAGTGCATTTGAAGTGAATTAATTTTCAGAAGCATTGAAGGGCAGACAAGGGGAATATTTTCACGCGGAGGATGGTCTGGATTTCATTGGCTGAAATGAATATGGCCTGCACATTAAACAAACCACTTAACTGTGAGGTTAAGCTGGTTTTGCTGGATTTGAACTGGCATGGGTACGAAGACGCGAATGTCCTTCCCGCGGGTGACAAACTTTCTTTAAATTATTTCCTTTTATCGATCTTAAAACTCGAGCTCAAATCCAAGTGATGAAACCGTGCAGAGAAAATTTCTGCATTTGCGATCACCAATTGAAAGAATCACTTTGCTCCGATAAAAAGAAAAGTTTGGCCCGTTGAATCTGTTCCATTTCCTTGCACTGCATTAGGACTGTCCTTGCGATTTGCACATGTATGTTGTTTTTTTTTCTCATTATTCCTCCTGATGTCAAGCTATTTTGCTTCAGACTTGCTTTTTTTAAATTTGTCCCGCCATATTTTTCTCATTTTTGCCATCCTTTCAATATCTTTTTGCACGCTATTACCACACTGCTCACTTCTTCATTTCCAAGATTCGTATCACCGGTAACTTTGACAAGTTTCCATTACACTGTTATTTCCAATTAGCTAAAACATTTCTGAAAAAAGAACAAATGTTCTTGGCCCAGCCGGTTATGAAAATACTACTGTCTACCAATTTAAAAGTAAAGCCTCCATATGGATGTCTAATCTTTCTGTCATTGAGTTAACCATTTATCCACACTCAGATCATCTGCTTTCATGTATGCATATGAGTCTTGTAGACCAGTATTTAAGTGTACCGAATGCACCAGATCATCTCCTTACAACAGTATAAAGTATAAATTCTGATGTCAGACGAGAACTTGGTGTCGTAAAGAAATATGGTGAAGGATAAGAGGGTAAAAGATGTGGCGTTTTCTCTGTCGCGAAATGTTGTCATCATACATGCCACGGAGCAGAATTATCAGTCTCACTTGGAAACCTTATGTACTGTTTGCGTCATGGAAGAATGAACAGCGAATGAAGATATTGGACATTGCCTTGACCATAATAAAGTAGACAATACAAAAATGCTTACATTTCCGATTTTAATTGTGTTATATTTTTCCGATTCGATGCATTGAAAAAGGCACTTCGAACATAAGCTAATTAAATCTGATGCCAAGTCAAACACGAAACACTGGATCACTCAACTTGAATTGCCACAGTGAGAAGTTTGATCCTTGGAATCCAAGCTCAGTCGAGCGGACTCAGAATTCTTGTCATTGAGTTTCGCTGCTTTTGTGGAGTCCCCATTCCAATCACAGTGTTTGTCATATTATCACCTGGCAGCGGCTGCGTTTTTTAAACAAAAATCAATGCACTGATGGATGTATAATTTGTACATCAAAGATGTCGTGTTGCAAACAAGTCGGCAGAGAATTTAAGGCTATGAATTAAAACATACACTAACATTTCAACAAGAAGTTGTTTTATTATAGCCGAAATGGACATGTACAGATCTGTATCAAAATATCTCATCACAATTCGATCCTTAGAAATAATTTGCAAATTGTGCCATCTCATTGTCTGATCCCTACAGCGATCATAAATTAATGCATAATATAAAATTACATAATTGATGTTGTTATTTATGTATTTAATACTGAACCAACTTATAGCGTTGAAAAGTGAAAAAAAGTAAAGCATGGACCACATGTGCTTTACCCTCGCTATTTTATCTTCCACTAACAGTTCCAATCAAGGTTATGTTGGTACATTGCCATTCTTATACAAGTTACTGTTCAGTCGGAAGACCTGAAAGCGATAGAATAAGAGTCCAAGTGAAGTCAAAATGACTCAAGATTTCTTTCATTCTTTATGCTCCGGCTGCACGTGAATTAAATTTCTTGCACCAGATTGGATCGGGACATCGTCATTGCAGTGCACAACTCTTTACTGTGTGTTGAGAGGAGGATGAAGTTTGCCGAAAGCATCCATATGACGGTAACATTTGTGGGGAACGTACCGAAAGTGGAATTTCCTCCACAAAATCTGAGATAACAACATTTTACGTTCAACCCTTAACAAGCCGCATAATGTATTAATCGTAAAATTCTGCCATACTTCAGAAGTGCTGCCATGCTGACCTTGACATCCATTACTTGTTCACAAATCAATAATTCAGGACGAAGTATAAAACCAAGCTGGTGTTTCGGTTGTTCTTGTCGCTCCGTGGACTCTCTTTTTCCTGGAAATCTGGTGTTGAAAGTTTCCAGTCAATTAATTGTCGATATTATCCTTCGTGGTCCTTAACCCAAAAGCCAATTTGAAATTCTGATCCATCGGAATTACCCTGTTTAACTGCCAGTATCATCCAGTAAGATGAAAACCGTTTCGAAATATAATTTTGTTCCAACTCTTTTTCCCATAGCCCAATGCAAGGACTGCATTCTCTTCGACCTCATCCGGCAGCTCCAAGCAAGAAGCTGGTTTGCAAATTAAACTTGGCGGAGTGTTTGCAGAGAAATCCTATTGCATTGCATCCTTCATCTCATTTCCACATCGGTCAATATTCATACCTTTTTTTAGGAATCCAAAACAAACACCTTCTCCTCTTCGCTACCGAATGACATCAGCAACACAACCTCTTTATTGCAGGGCAATTATTAAATTTGCCATAATGACTCGCGTGTGCTATATCTATCATCACCTGAGCATAATTTCACCCATCTGCTGCTTGCACAGACCTTTCCACAGAATAAATATGTCAGCCGATGACAGAAACGCGCAGCCAATTGCAACATAGAACTATTTGGGCACGGTAAATGGTAAATAAGAAATCCACTTGTTTTCCCCTAGCAGATTTGCCTTAACGAATGGCAGGATATCCATAGATTACTAACGCACTTCCTTAATTTGTGCCAAGTGGTAGTTTTATTCATATCTGCAGGCAGCGTAAATATTTTCTTAAAATACCCCGACATTTTTTCTCTCAGCAACAGTATTGATATGACGGCGGGAGGAACGCGCGTATCTCACAGAAGAAATTCTTGACCAATATTGATGAAATGCTGCGCCTTCACATTGACAAGGAAGTAGGAAAGCCAACTAATAAACTGAGGGGAAGTAATATTTCCATACCATGTTATTGTCTTAATGAATACCGCTTGCTCATGATTATTATCAGTGATATGAACAAGAATCCTACGCCCACATAGCGATAGATTTCCCTGTGCCACAGCAGTTTGTCACTTCCTTTAAAGAAATGTAAAAACAGAAGAGTTATATTCAGAAGCAAAAGAGAAATGTTTCGCCCACTTGCCAATGCCTCATCCACGCGTTTACATGCTCATTTATGTTCCCTGAAGTCCCGGATATAAGGAATTATTTTGAACTACAATATTGATTCTTAATTTGTGTTTTTTTAAATAGACCAGGAAATTAAGTAAGGGTATTATGTCAAAGTAATTATAAATGTCAAACTAACATTTAATAACTCCAGCCCTCCCAACTGGTAAACCCCGCCAGCAGGTCTGAAAACTTTAAGCAATATTCACATTAATTGCTCATGTAGCAATTGATTAAATATTATATGGCGATATCTGCCTGCAACTACTCTTACGACTTAGAGACCTTTAGATCACCATTAAAATTCCCAATATATTTATTTAAAAACTAGTTTACCTCCACTTTTTGATGAAATGAAACGATCAGTTGTCGTTTGAACTGTAAGATGGCTTGGCTGACAGGTGTAGATAGTTCCGCTCTTGACCGGCGCTGCTTCTTCCAGAAAGCTGTTAATTTCAAAGAGTCCATTGGCATTTAACTGCATTACTGTCTGTATCCCGTTTGCAATCGTCAAACCATCCTTGTACCAAGTGATGTTGATCTTTTCTTGATAGAATTAAGCAGTTCTACATGCAAAAATGAGAGCTGCCGACCCATTGTGTTCAGTTTCAATGTATTCCAGACGTAATGGTGTTGGAGGGACTGCAGAACAAGTTAACATATTTTAGAAATGACTGATATAATCCATATTTTAAAAACCTATTTTATTTCAGGTAATGTCAACGCGGCATTGACAAATATTTCAATTCCAATAGCATGTTTAATTATTGAAATGTTAGTTTTTTTTAATTAACATAGAAGAAGAAATAGAAGATCTTATCTCTCCCGATTTTGAGTTGAAAGTCCATTCATGAATTCCAGCGTTTCGCTATCCAGTCATGGTGCTGAGTAAAAGCATCATAGACATAAATGCTGAAAGGAAACATATTGGTTCAAGGTCGCTCCTAAGTGGTTTGTGAATATTTTCGGAAAGAAATATAGTAATATAACTTGTAATTATAACAAGGAGGAAATATTGCCAGAGAATTATGTTCAAAACGTCAATTTGTAAGTCTAAAATATGAACTGAAGTAAACACATCTTTCTTTCGTCAACATCCGAGCTGGAAAAATTTCGAACGTTTCCAATATGTTTCATGATGTGCGTTTCATGGAGTAAAGGTTTGAGTAACAAGTTAAAACGTTTTACACAGAAGTTAGTGGTGAGCCATTCTTGAGACAGCAGTAAACCCAAAGTTGGAGATAGATTGCAAAGAAGAAAAGGATTGTTTTTCTGGAAAATGGTTTTCGATTCAGAGACATTCTAAATGTACATGAATCCAGCAACGAAAACGAGTTTAAAGTGGCAGCCTTGCAACTGTAAATCAAAGTCCACCTCTCTAGGATACACTGTCTACCGTTGATCCAAATTATACAATATCGTAAGTTGCATCGTGGTTATGTTGAGTTTACTGATCCAGATTAATTATCAATAACATACCCATGCTGTTGTTAATGCGTCATCAGGTCTGCCTCTAAATTACAGAAGTATTTGAAATTGATGCGACGCAATTAAATACATTATGTCAGCCCTATTGCTATGTAAGGAATATGTTTTTCGTGCTTTTAATCATTCATTTTAAAGTCGCTTTAGTGAATGCTATATTAAATTGCAGGTCATTCTCAAATGTTCTGAACCGGAATGTGCTCACATGGAACAAACCTTGATAAAAGAAGCAAATGGCTTAAGGCGAATCACAAAAAAACCTTTTAGAAAGCAGCATGATCTCTGGTATTAGTTGACCAGAATGCATTCAAATTGCATGCAATAATTTCAGAAGAAAATTCCACGGACCATGGACAACCATTGTTAACCCATTCCATTTGACATAGGTTCAAGTTTCTTTTTCATTCCGCAATAAATAATCCTCTGTCAGCCGAACTGATATTTAGAACTGATTTCAACACCGGCGAAAAAAAAGTTTTCTTTGTCGGGTACTGTTTGCAAAAACTCGCTCTCTCCAACGTTCCACCAGTAAACGTTAATGCCTGGATTTTCTTTAAAAAAAAACGACTCCGTAATCTAAAACAGCTTTTTCACCTACCATCCGGTAAATTCACTGCGAGGATTGCAACACTTTCATCTGAGCTTCTTTAACGGCTGAAAGGAAATAAATGCAAATAAGATCAGTATGTAAGAATTAAACACGATTTACTCGCAATATTGTTCTATTTCTCACAGGTAAGGATATCAGTCAAACAACAAATGGAATATTTCGGTGAGATCTAAATTACATCCGAAGTGGGCAAGGCACAATGTGCTGCTTTATGCCCAAGGCATCAAATAGCTTACAGGAATACCATTTACAGTGCCAGTGGCCTTGTGTTAATAATCAGTTAACTTCCACACACATCTTCGAAATAGCAGAACGGAAATAAAAAATTTCCTGTCTTTATCTGAAGACAGCGAAGTATGTCACCCCTTTGTTTGACAGCATTAGCACGGGGCATTTGACGGCATTGAACGGCGGTCGCGTAAACTATAGGGACAAAATGATCACTTCCGGTTTTGCCAATATATCGAACAAAGAAAGTCTAATTTTAAAAAGACCTGGACAAGCATCAGCTGCAATTGAAAAATGTGACCTTTGCTGTTTCACCAACTTAATCACCTGCATACTGCGGTGAAATATTGTGTAACTTTGAACAAAATAAAATAATCACAGCCATCAAAAGACTCAAAATTTTCATCGGCATTATAAAGTGGCATATCATTGGATAACAACTAAACAATTTATTGTTTATTCACCAATCTTCTTAAAGTATCCGTTAAACAAAAGCTGATAATACTGCAAATATGAAAGAAAACGGAGAAAATGCTGATAAAATTCAACAATTTCAGATGATCAACCTTTCCCTTTTTTTTTAGAACCAGCCAATCCAGAAGTCGGGTTACACAGCTCCAATATTAACTCGTTCTTTGTATCTCATCTGTTGCTGTAGTATTTGCTGGATATTTGCAGAAATTGCTCTTGTTTCGGATTTATAGCACCCTCTTGTTTTATCACTTTTCCACGTTTGATACAAATTCATCCACCAGAAATGTCAACTCTGTTCTCTCCACAGATGCTGCTTGATCTGCAGAGTATTTCCAGCATGGAACAGTTTCAGAACGTTTTCTACTCTCTCTATACGATCATGTGCATCTCTCTGTATTTATATTTCAGGCAGGTCAGCTTTGGAGACAACACATATTAAATTTGTGCCAATCTTTGTCTCCAACCTATCGCAGACACCCGCTTTCTGCCTTCTGCCTCTCCTGATCTGTGCAAAATTAAACACGCTTGTTTTGCCAGATTTCCAGTTCTGATGCCTTGTCATCCGTCTGGAACAATGAGAATTCCTCCTCATTACGGGCCTAACGCCTACCTAAGCATCCTATCACTTTTGTTTTATTTAGAGTCATAGTGTCATGCAGCAAAGAAGCAGGCCATTCGGCTCCCGCATCAAGCAATCAACATCCGTCCATATTAATCCGATCTTCCAACGTCCGGAACTGCAGCCTTCTGTGTCAAGGAGATTCAAGTTATCATCTGTACACTTCTTGACAGTTGTCAGCAACTCTTCCAAAACTCTCGATGGCAGTGTATTGCAGCTACTTAGCAGTCTACGGGTGAAAAATGTCCCGCTCAGATCCCCTCTGAGTTTCTTACCCCTTCCACACATCTATACCCTTCTCCACACACACACACACACACACACACACACACACACACACACACACACACACACACACACATACACACACACACACACACACACACACACACATACACACACACACACCAAAGTGAAAACCTTGTAAATTAATGGAAGTAGTGGTTGAAAAATCCCTGGTACCTGATAATCTATCTGCCACTGCACGAAAGAAAATGTGCTTGGAAACAGCGGGAGTTGAGGTAGTCATCTGCCAAAATACGTCACAAGAAATGAAGCCGATCAGAGATTTGAACAAATGTTACCCATGAGTTTAAAAAGTAGGCATCCACGCACGGAACAAAATATTAGAGGTCTGTTTTAATTCCCTCACCAAATCACCGTGAATAGCTGGGGCCCAAACATTGATCCTTACAGAAACCGAATGTTCAGCAGTTGTCATCCTGGAAAAAAAGGCAACTTAATTCCACCTCCCTGTTTCCCGCCTGTGAACCAATTCTCAATGCAGGCCAGTACCTTACCCATGTTAGTATCTGCTTTAATTTTTGATCTATATCCTCCAAATTGAGACGTAACCAAAAGCATTATGAATGTCCAAAAGAAGCATATCAACTAGTTCCCTCTCATCTCTTCTACTATTCACAAAAAAATCCAACAGATTTTTAAACCATGAATTTACTTTCAGGAAGCACATGCTTCCTTTGTTCAATTTCGTTAA
Organism: Pristis pectinata; assembly: GCF_009764475.1. Taxonomy (NCBI): domain Eukaryota; kingdom Metazoa; phylum Chordata; class Chondrichthyes; order Rhinopristiformes; family Pristidae; genus Pristis; species Pristis pectinata. Next base: position 51,045,688 of record NC_067417.1, read on the forward strand.
TTCTTTTTTAGAATGTATTATAACATTTCCGATTGCTGATGTTCGTCTTATTGTTGTGAAACCTCCCCCTCCCCCACCACCACCCCTGTAATTCTTTCATTGCTTTTAAACTTTTTGCCTCCTTCTAATCTGTAGGAACTCCTTGTACACCGAAGAATTTTGGAGAGTGACGAATTGTGTATCTACTATTTTCAGGTCCTGGGAATTTGTCAGTCTTCAACACCATTGATTCATAATATTATTTCTTTCTTAATATTCATTGTCTTCAGACCATTCTCAAAAGATCAATATTTCCTGATATTATTGGGAGATTATTGGTGTCAGCATTGTCGAAACAGTTCAAAAAGTAGGTGTGTAATCGTTCATTCATTACTTTGATTCTAATTTGACTTTCTCCCTTGCCCGATGGCTACGGCCACGCAGTTTCCTTCGCTCCACACTTTGCCACTGATATATTTACAACAGATTATGCAGCAGCTTTTAACTTCCCTAAAAATAACTCGGTATTCCATGGTCCCCTCCTAATATATCTGTTTGTTTTCTCTTTGCTGAATTCTTCACGGTACCCTTTCGTTCTGCCTGAATGTTTCTGGTATTTTTTGTTTCTTTTCTCTTGGTCTAAAAATGTGAAGGATTTCACCTTTTAAGTCCTGGTTGAGCCATATTTCCAGCTAACCTTGGGCCAGCAGTGATGAATAATTGTAAATCATGTATATGTTCTTCATGCATTGGCCAATGCTGGCTCACTTCAACCCATGTAGTAAAGTTCCCGAACTAACATAGGCACCCCACGCTTCATAACTTCGTGGTTTCCTTTGTTCAAATGAAGAAACCTAATTATAATTTCAAAAAATATCACTCCCCACCTCACTGGTGTAGTTCATCATGCTGTACATGCTCTTCCCAAAGTGACCATGCACAAGAAGATATTTAATTATTTACTTATAAATGAACAAGATCCACACAGTTATAACTGCTTTTATTTAGCTTTTCAACATATTAGTTGAAACCCCATTGCATCACGCACCAGGGATTCATCTTCCTCAGTATTACCGCTAAGTTGGTTTGACAAAACGATATCTATGGTAAAGTAATCCAATATTACAGTTGTACTGTTCTTATTCAGGCCTCTAATATGCTGCTTAACTCTATCCCCAACACTATCAATAATATTTGAAGAGCAATGCAGTAAATAAAAGGTTCCTTATCTGAATGAGCACATCCGTCGAAGATGATATATGAATTGATAACCACTGGCGTAAAGAAATGAGTATGATCTGACAGTCATTGCACAGTTGAGACTTCAGGCGTATCAACCACTTTATATAAATATTCAGACTCACGAGATTTTGGAACAAGCAAAAAGGAAGGGTAAATGTTGGTAAAGCGCACTGCAGCTGTGAGCGATCAAATCTGCTTCGGAGTCTCAGAATGTAATGGCTGTTAAGGTAAGAGGTCAGTGGTAAGTGAATCATGTTACTCTCCCCTGCTACTCCAACCACCCACCCCACCCCCTGAGAAGTAATTATTTGCAGGACAGATTAAATCACGACAATTACGCCAGTTGGTTTGAAGTTAAGAATGATAAAGGGGAAATAACTTTGTTATGGTTATGCTCAAGGCCTACCATATTCAGTGCGAATTAGAGGTACAGATAGGTAAGTAAATCTCGGAGAGGGCTAAAATCAGAAGGGTGGTTGCAGGGGAGAACGTTAATATTCCCTGTATTGTCACAGAATGCCTCAGGGTAAGAGGTTCAGATGGGGCAGACATTATGAGACACTATGTATATATCTGTGGAGTATGTAGTATGTACCTATCAGAGAAGATCCTGTACTTCACCTTATCTTAATAACTTAAACCGGTCAGGTTGTGGAAGTGTTGGCTGGGAAACGCGTTTTAACTTATGATCAAAATTATCAATGTGTTATGGGAAGGTATAATGTTGACCCTCAAGTTGAGCTCTTGAGTTTCGAGAAGATTGAGCGCAAGATAGGACCACGCGAAATCAAACTGGAGCAGCTCTTGCAGGTGTATTAACATCTGACAGATTGCAGGATTTTAAAATACAGGTAGAAAGAGGTCCTGACCGCCATGCTCTGGTAAGGTGAAAGGCGCATAATGGCAAAGTTGGGGAATCTTGAATGAGAAAGAATACTGAAGGTTTGGTCAAGTCAGGCTGAACATGTCGTCCACTTCCAGAGGACAAATATGGAAAAGGGTGATAAAAAGAAACACGATGGTCTACTATCACAGATAGATAACTGATAAAGACAGAGAAATCAAGTTACCTGAAATATAATTCAATATTGAGACCAGATAAAGGGGCACGCCACGCTTCATAAAGAAGGAAGACAGTAATGATGTGCCTGTACAGGAAGTCTCTCCATCGGAACAAGTATAATGGAGGCATAAGGACTGGGAGAATGAAGTAGGGTCCTGACCGGAGGCAGAGTGTGAGGAATAGCAGTTGAGACCGCTCACCGTAGACTTTTAAGGATGTTGGCACCATATCTCCTGAGCGATCTAGAATAAGGTAATAGTGATACTTTACCTCTGTGAAGATGAGAGCAAGGTGCAAAATTGGCAGCAAATAGAGTGGACGTGCCCAGTTCTATAGGAACACAGGAGGCAGCAGCAAGGTGTACCGGGATATAGATGAAGTAATGGACCAGTATAGGACTGAAACAACATTGTTCCACACATCCTACAAAATGTCAGACATTGCATGGTTTCATATGTGTTTCCATAGTTACACATCGAATCGATGAAAGTGAGTATAGGTGACGGACGTGGGATGTGGGATGGGAGTGCAAAGCGATTGTCGGTCGATGGTAAATATGAGTCCACGTAATTTCAAACGGCCAACGTGGAGCAAGGCATGAGGGGTGCATTTGGTATAAATGCGAAGGGACAGGGTCTTTGGGTAAGGGTAGTGCCAGGTTAGGAAGAAGTAAGTCCAATGGGCAAGAGCAGACTGAAAGAACGGGTTTGCCACGGCTTACCTGCTTGTCGGTTTTGGGAATACATGGTTATAGAAGACATTTCCTTAACCATAGAACCATAGAACAATACAGCACAATACAGGCACTTCGGCCCACCATGCTGTGCCGCCCTTCAAACCATACCTATGCCTATCTAACCCCTTCCTCACACATATCCCTCCAACTTAAATTACTCCATATACTTATCTTCAGTAGCCAAATATTTCAGCGAATAACTCAGCTAACTTTTCGGGGAAAAAATAATTCTATGTATATGCTTCACCACTGAATATAGAGGGTAAACGGTGCGCACATATTTAACATTCTAGGGTCACCGTGGAACTCGGATTTTAATTGTAATGCAACTGATCAACTACAAGGTGATTCCTCTTGTCTTATGATGAAGTAATGTAGCATCTATTCCTCAGCTGTGCTCTGTAATTTTACTTCAATTGGGTGCTAAAGGGTTTCCAGAAATCGAAGCTCATGATGAAAATCGGGTACGGTCAAATATTGTACGTCTCTCGTATTTGAAAATTCAACAAAGGATTCTGGTTTTGCGCATACATTCGACACATTCAAATAAGGCCGCGTTTAGTCTTGGCGTTTCCTTGTTCACCGCACATAAAGTTCACAACATCTGAAAATGTGAAATTCACAGTGCATAGTTTAAACGTGGTTTAAAAATAGCTTATACAACAATGACACATCTGTTTAATAGTATTCAAGAAAGTCAGAATGACCTTGATCTGTTTGTATCAAATGATCCCATGTAATATCATATACCATTTCAGTTTCCATTGCTGATTCCTTTTTTTTCATGTTCATCCATATTTACAAACATTCTTATTCTTTACCGAAATGGCATCCTGAGATCCAGTACCAATATTAATAATAATGTAAACATTTATTAATACATACTTAAGTACTTCTCTGGAATTATGGCGTTCTGAAATTATATAAAAAAGCTTATATATATGAAAACATAATTTACCTTCATTCAAGTTATCTGTAATGAAAGCCATTTGCCACTCATTGTCCAGTTCCCCTGTTGATCAATATCGCCCTGTAATCTACGATAAACTTCTTCACTATGAACAACATCAAATTTTGTGTCATTTACCTTGGCATTTGCATTTAAATCATTTATATAAACAGCAAATAACACGGACCCCAATACCGACCCCTGTGGCAAAAGAGTATCATCAGATTCCATGATAAATGCTCGCGTATTCATGAAGACGGTTGTATTACCGTAATTTTAGTGCCACAAATTAGCCACGCCATGACACCTTAACAAATCCAATTCCTTTGATAGATTTTTTGTCGATATTCAGGAAATGAAGCACTATTCAGGAGAGTGTCGCTAAGATGAAAGTTCAGCGATGAAATTGGTCACTGGCAGAGAAAGCAGGATGGTCCGGAATGGTTTGCTTCTTCCTAACAACTTCGTCACGGCTATAGGGACACCGTGAATTCTCTGGAGAAAGTGCAAAGGAGAATGAGCAGCACGTTGCCTGGAATGTAATGTTTCCTCTTCTGGAGAGAGACTGGATAGGCTGAACTTTGTTTTCCTTGGACGAAGGAGACTGAAAGAGGCTGACAGGTGCTTAACATAGTGTACAAGACCTTCAGAGCAATGCACAGGACTGATAGTGAGAAACTGTTCTTGACCAAATCGACGAAATCCCTGATGGAATAAGGTAACGGTGGGGTATAAAATCTTTATAGAGGATCTGGGGAATTTTTATTTTTCACTCAAAGGTTTGCTCTAGTCCTGCACTGCTCCATTTGGGCAGGTCTGGGAGTAGTACTCGCATGCCGTTCAGGAAGCATCTCGGCAAACAATAGAATCGACAAGATATAGAAGGCCTAGTTTATACAGTTGGAACCTGCAGAATTATCGGCATAAACATGATGGCAGAAGCACTGGTGCCTGTGCTGCAGGATACTCGGACTCTATGGCAAGCACCAGGCGGTAAATATACAAAATATTGAGCCTTCAACGATATTTCCATAGTTCACTCCCAGGGAAGTCAAAGCAGCATTTGGAAACAGTACATCCCTTTGAAGCTGGCCTCATTAACCTGCCCGTTTGTGGGGAAATTCGTTAAGTCCAGTGGCCGAATAACAATGTCAAACTATTGCTGATCAGTGCAGTTCATTACACTGCTGTCCATTAAGGAGAGATTACAGACGCACTTGCCATCCGACCTCAGTATTGCAACAGGGAAGTTTGCGGACACTATGCTGCAGAAAAAATGATAAGTACGTGTTATATTCCTTCTATTTTATTTTAATGTTTTAGATTATCTATGAGCATGTCAATATTTTTGCTGAAATTTCGTAATTGTTTTAGTTATTTACATCGACTCCAGTAGCTTCTCCTTGGTTGATGCAGTTAAAAGTATGCTAAAGCTGTTAAAAGTGACCTGTCAATGATGGCCCGAATATCCAACAGCGGAACTACAGGGTATGATACATAAGGCCTTCCTGTTCCTCAGGACGTGTCTTGTTCGTAGAATACGCCTCGTGTGCCCGGAATCATTTGGTGCAGAATCTGCTACCGGATCCAGTCCAAGACGGCACATAATACGGGGATTTAGTCTTGGAAGAGGGTCACTCCAGCATGACTGGTAGTTTTCACAACGCATTAAATTGCTGCTTTGAGCCGAAATGTGACTGCTGTGTGCTGGAAGCTCTGAAGTTATGCTCAAGCTTTAAAAGTAAGATCCCGGAGTACCACATTTTAGGTAAATGAAATTACATGAAAGAAACTAGTGAACATATCTGCACCCACTGTCGCAGGACAAAGAAATCCCTTATTGGTTAATTAAATCACAATTGTTGTTGGTACCAAAGGTGTGATTGGTTAATTTCATAAAATTGATATAATATCAAACACTAGTGCTTTTGTTTTTTTATGGTGTCATGTTTGGCGGCTGCCAATCATAGAGTAGAACCGTAAAAGAATACAGCACAATACAGGCCCTTCGGCCCACCATGTTGTGCCGCCCTTCAAACCACACCTTAGACTAGACTTACCCCTTCCTCCCACGTATCCCTCGATCTTAAATTCCTCCATATGCTTATCTAACAATCTCTTGAACTTTACAAACGTATCAGCCTTCAACACTACCCCAGGAAGCGCATTCCAGGCACCAACCACTCTCTGGGTGAAAAACCTCTCTCTGACATCTCCGCTGAACTTCGCACCCATTACCTTAAAGCCATGTCCTCTTCTTTTGAGCATTGTTGCCCTGGGAAAGAGGCGCTGCTGTCCACTACTATATATTCCTCTTACTATTTTGTATGCCTCTATCATGTCTCCCGTCATCCTCCTTCTCTCCAATGAGTAAAGCCCAAGCACCTTTAGTGTCTCCTCATAATCCATACTCTCTATTCCAGGCAGCATCCTGGTAAATATCCTCTGCAGCTTTTCCAACGCAACTGTCGTCCCGAAATCAATTTCCCTTCCCGTCCGCTGTAAATAACACAGTGCCACGAGGTCGATTCGAACAAATACCTTCATTAGTAGTGCACCGCTAGGAGAATTCTCTTCAGCACTCGCTAAGAGTCGCTTCCCGAGTTCTCCCCGAACAAAGGGCAGACAGACATTTATACAGGAATTGTCACGCACATCCCATGCCAACAGCGTCGCGAGTTTCGGTCAAGCTATAGATATCCCGAGACAGTTATCACACCTTTTGTCTTAGTATAATTGAGTTATAATCAAGGCTTTCAAAGGCAGGTATCACCCTTCATTGTTCAGACCAAGTCTTCACCTCGATGTTAATTACACTCAGTATCGCCACCGTTTAACATATCGGAAAGGATCGTAACCCGAAACAAAGGCAGTTAACATCCTTAACATTCCAACCTAACTAGTGGGTCAGCATCTGGCTAGTCCTTGCTAAAGAAATATAAATGCATATATATTTTTTGTTTGCCAGTTATAGGTATGGTTGCAATTCTTAACCCTTCACATCCTCACCTCCACATCCTTCCTATAATGAGGCAACCAGAATTGTACACAGTACTCTAAGTGTGGTCTTACCAGAGTTTTGTAAAACTGCATCATTTCTTCGCGGCTCTTAAACTGGATCCCACGACTTACGAAAGCTAACATCCCATAAGATTTCTTAACCACCCTATCCACCTGTGTGCTAACTTTCAGTGATCTGTGGATATGAACCTCCAGATCCCTCTGCTCCTCCACACTCCGCAGAATCCTGCCATTAACCTTGTACTCCGCCTTGGAGTTTCTCCTTCCAAAGTGTACCACCTCACACTTCTCCGGATTGAACTCCATAAGCCACTTGTCAGCCCAGATCTGCATCATATCAATATCCCTCTGTAATCCTTGACAGCCCTCCACACTATCCACAATCACCACCGATCTTTGTGTTATCTGCAAACTTGCAAACCCACCCTTCCACCCCCTCATCTAAGTCATTAATACATATCACAAAACGTAGAGGTCCCAGAACCGATCTCTGTGTGACACCACTAGTCAACAGCCCTCTAATCCGAATGCACTGCCTCCACCACAACCCTCTGCTTTCTACAGGAAAGCAATTTCTGAATGCACACAGCCAATCCTCCCTGGATTCCCTGGCCTCTGACCTTCTGTAAAATCGGTTATATTCGATTAAAACATCCAAACGGCTGAGCATAGACATCATTTTCAATGTTCTGGAAAAGGCCTTCATGTGTTTATCCTAATAACTCTACCATGACTTTTTAATTTTTTTTACCAGTATTCATTTCAGGGGATTGAGATTATATGGACAGTAAGATAGATCTTCTTGAATTTACTGTGCAACTTAATAGTTACCATGTTTACCTTGTGACCCCCCTCAATAACAGCTTTCTGCAAGTGGAAACATTTTCTTATAACTACCAGAGATGGCTTAATCATTTTAAACCCCCTGTCATCATTCTAAAAGGGCTCTGTCATGTCATTTCTTAGGTTTTGGTTTTCAAAATAAAAATCCCAATCACTATCTTATCTTCCTTGGAGGGTGCAACAGTTCAGTTCCTGCAAAATTCTAGAAACCTTCTGTGTGGATACTCAAGTATTCTTTCTAATAATAACACGGGCAGAATTATTCAAAGTACTTCGTGTGTGCTGAAACTAGGGTGCAATGCCAGTTCAGAGTAACATTTCAATTTTCATTTCGAAGAGAATAACGGATGGTGCAATGAACGCTATCAGTACGAGTTTCACATTGCGGGGCGAGGACCACTGTGTGCCACTGGAAAGCCTAAACCAGGCCCTTCATTTTAATAATCTTTGTATTAGTCTCATTGGCAAGCACAGAGAGAGACTGTTAAGGGGAAATAGATCAGAAGGAATCCAAGTAGCAACGAGAAGAGGGCATAACCCGGATGGTATGGAATGTCAATAATAAATGCCGCCTTCTTGAGGCAGCTCCTCAGATAGATACTTCCAATGGCGGGGAGATCTGTGCCTGTGACCGGACTTTGTTCATTACTCTCTGCACAACTCTCCCCGCCATTGAAAGTATCTATCTGAGGAGCTGCCTCAAGAAGGCTGCATTCATTATTGAGATTCCATACCGTCCGGGTTATGCCCTCTTATCATTGCTACCGTCGGGCAGAAACTATAGTAGCCTGAAGTCCCACACCACCAGGTTCAGGAGCAGCTGCTTTCCTTCAGCCACCCGGTTCTTGAACCGACCTGTACAACCCTAATATTACCTCACCAATGGAATACTACGAGCCACGCCTTGCATTGTCTTGGGCTTGTCTCTGATTGTGTTTTTTTTTGCACTAAAGTGTTGTTTTGCACAGTGGTTTTTCTTCATCGTCGTGTATAATTATGTATAACTTGTGCGCATGTTTCTATGGTCTGATTCTATGTGCCTGTGATGCTGCTGCAAGCAAGTTTTTCACTATACCTGGACATGACCATTCTTGCAGAAATGACAATAAACCTGACTTTAGTTGATTTGACTTCCTGGGAAAATGAATCAGAAGTGAGATTAATGGAACTTTGCGAATGGTTCGCAGCAATGGTTCCAGGAGGGTGAAGCGTTAAACAATCACAGAATTAAGGCCGGCCCTAACTGAATTGTATTGGTTTGGCAGACCTTTAAAATAATCCCGTGATGTAAAATCTGGCAGAACATATGGAGAACCAATCCTTCCTGCGCTGTCACAATGACGCTGGTTAGTACGTTTTCGATATTAATGCACATAGATCCAATTCACTATTGACATGTTTAATGTTTTTCTGATCTATTTTTCAGGAACCGCAGGACTGATCCTCAAAATCTGCAACAATAGCGTGTGATGAAAGCAGCTAGCTGCTTTCTGCTCATTCTGAAGATGCACATTCCAGATTTCATAGTCTCTCCGACTCAGGAATTCTGTAGGGAATTAGACTTGCCTACAAGTATATGAGGGGTTTGTTGTTTATTTTACGATCACTATCCTGAAATTAAATACATCGATACTTCACAATCATTGCAACGTAGAAGATGGAGGTGGATTTTCACTTCACATAACGGACTTCCACATTCCCCAGTTTCCTTCCGGAAATTTTACCGTGCGCCTGGACAAAGCCGTTGCATTGTTCTTAAGTTGTGATGAACAGGTATGGGACACAGCATTCACAATGTTGGACGGCAACTGTTTTTCCCTTGTTCGGTACGACTTATTTATACAGATCCCCCTCCTCTCTCTCTCACACACACATATTAATATTCAGGCATACGCATACCACAGAGAGAGACACGCGCCCGCGCGCGCACGCACGCAAGCACGCACGCACGCACGCACGCACCACACACACACACACACACACACACACACACACAGTGTTGTGCGGTATGGTTGAATGAGTGTTACCTAAGTTATAACGGTTGTGAAAAATATATTCTCACTGTTCTTCCTTCAATAAACATACTTGCATCCTCGGATTTTGAAAGGATGCTACCAAAAACTTCAGTTCAGTCCGCGCCTCTTCTACACATTGGCACGTGCCGCAATGCAAAGTCTATGGGAACTGCAATGGATGTCACTCTATTTATCTGCCGCAGCTCTTGTTTTTTGAGCTGCATCTGTTTTTTTTTTTCTATTCATTTTATCTCTGTCCATTTGATGATTATATTGCATGGAGTTATTCAGAAAGGAAACAAGCTCTTTGGCCCAACTTGTATTGACCGTTCAAGTAGCCTAATTGAGCTCTCCCCATTTTCATTCTTTGGCCCATATCCCATTAAACTCTGTAACTATCCAAGTGCCCTTTAAATGCTGTAATTTTATCCGTCTGTACCACTTCCTTTGGCGACTTGTTCCATTTCCTCACCATCTTCGGAGTGGAAGAATTTGCCGTTCAAATTCCTTCTCAATTCCAATATTCCCCCTGTTCCCTTAAACCAATTTGCTCTAGTTTTGTACTGCCTTATGTTTCCTGGGGGAGAGACTTTGCTATTCATCTCATCCATGCTACACGCGATTCTCTAAAGCTTTGTGTGGTCAATTCCGACTCTCCTGGGCAAAAAAGTTGTGACCTATCCAGCCTCTCTTATAACCCAATCCCACACTACATCCCCTACCCCCGAGTCTCAGCAACATCCTTCTTAAATATTTTGCACCCTCTCCAGTTTAATCGAAATCCTTCCTCTGGCAGGGCGACCAGAACTATAGACAGTACTCCAAATGTGGCCTTACCAACATCTTGTACAGACGTCCCAACTCCTATACTCAATATTCTGACCGATGAAGGCAAGAGCGCCTAAACGCTTTCGATATTACACTTTCCATCTCTGTTCGCCATCTTTCAAGGAACACTGTACCTGTAGTCCTCGGTCTCTCTGTTTTATAACACTCCCCAGACCCAACCAACAGCCTTGTCGTTCCGGTCCTGGCTCGTCTTATCAAAATGCAACATCTCGCAGTTATCTCAAATAAATACACCTACAGTCTCATTCAAGTCGTTAATATGAATGACGTGGAACCAGCACGGAACCCTGCGGCAGACTACAGGTCACAGGCATCTCGTCTGAAAAACAACCTTCTACCTCATACCTTTATCCAGAACTTTCCAAAGGCTTTCCATCTTGGCGAACGATAACGGACATCTTATGAAAACTATTCTGCACAGCAGCCAGTTGTTGCGTTTATCTCAATTAAAGCAATTATTTCCCGACAGTATTTCTAACACTGTGTACCGAAGGGTCCTGTTCCTCTGCTATACTGTTCTATGTCCTATATATAGTTTACTGAAGTTTTCACCCCAACAGTGTCAGACATAATTCTCGACGTAAGAGTAATTAGATCTCCCTTTGAGCAGCGTTGCCACAAGTCCATCGTGGCCATGCTATGAAGCCACCCTAATGTCCAAGCAATATTCCGAGATCCTTGTGAAGTCTCTGCTGTTTGGCGCTCTGACTTCCCTCAGCAACCACTCACGCTTCGATGCTGGGCCAGATGACGTTAACCGTTTTGCATGACACCAGCGTTCCAATCGCCAGCATCTTATCAGGTCATTTCGGAACCAGCGTAAACAACCGGCTCTACAATAATGACGGTGCTAATGTTATGACGTTGTATCAGTGACTTGAAATAACTCTTTGTGTCTGATATCTGTGAAGTGCTCAGAAGCTTACTTCTGTTCGTTAGTACGACTGTACCCATTCTCGCACCTCCGCATTTTGAGCATTCATATTGCACGTTTTCATGGTCTATGAGTCGTCTCATGAGGGACGGTGCACCATTTTTATAGAGTATTCCTCACTTCGGCAGTGCAGGGAGATATTCAGCAGCAGTAATAGAGATAGTTTAGCAGAGAGTCATATATCTATGCTTTGTGACATCACGATTCCCTTCCTATGCAAAGAACTCAAATAAATTATGGCTCACATTCGTGCACATCCCAGTCAATCTTAATCTTCATTAAACAACTGGAACCTTGCTCTTTACTATTAAACCCGCAACGGAAGGACGAATACTCGATGAGTGCGCTAATCGGGGGTGGTATTGCATGGCTTATTAAGGTAAAAATAAACATAGGCGTTTATTCTAGGCCCGGAAGAACAGCAGCATTTTTTCCATTAGCAGTTCACACGCGGATGCGAGTTTCGGTTGGTTCAATTTTTGACAACTTAACTGTAAGCACTACTCGGGGTTCTGGCGTCCTCATCTACTAAACGTGGATATCAGAACGCATAGTAACTCAAGCAGTTCGTCACGGAATAAACCAGGTTGCGCATCCAATTTTCTCAGAAGAAGCTGCGGAAACCACAAGATTAGGTTATGTGACATCATACGCTGAATATGTGTGAGATTATAATAGATGTATAGCGCCTACTTGCCACATTTCACCATTCCTTTCACACTCACAACGAATGATCAACTTAATTTTAATTGATGATATGTATAGCATCGGATCCCTTCTATGCATGTGCTATCTCGAGATTTTGTTCACAGGTACACTTTACTTTCCTTTGTTAATTATTAAATATTTTGTCAAGTCGTGGCACACTGAATACATGCCAGTGGCTGTAGTTTCTTTTTCTATTAATTTCATTCTTCTCATGTCATATTCCTCGGCTCAGATTAGAGACATAATCAGAAAACTGGTCTGTCAGTTCACCATGTCCATGTCGATCTATACCCATCTATATTCACCCCATTTGTCGACATTGGGACCATATCCACATCGCCTTCAGTGATACTGGATAGCTATGACAGCAGTACTTTGATGAAGGAGCGGGTATTATGTTTGGAAAAATCTGCTGTTACAGAACTGCAGCTAACCTTTCCCATATAGAAATCAATTAAACGAGTGCGCACCGTTTATTCACAGCTGCTGTGGACTATTTCGGGCAAGACGTCTTCGGATATTGTACAGCAGACAGTGACCAGAGGTTCAACCGTTAACCAACGATGCTCGTTATCCTTCCAACTCCATCAGTCAAAATTAAGGTTTCCTGGTGGAGAGATGGAAATGAGATCTTCCCTAATAAAGACAGCGGGATAATGTTCATTGAAAAGGAAAGTGGCGCCTACCTTCAGCTCCTGAATGTAACAGTATCAGACACCGGAACGTATTACTGTGAAGTCAAATATCAGAATGGAACTGTTGGAAGGGGCCGTCAACAGAAAATTTCTGTACATGGTGAGCAACGTTAGAATTATAAGCGTGAAATAAGTAATTGCTGCCCACTTTAAAATTTTCTTTAGAAAACGTTTTCAATGCAGAAGTATCACTGAGTACGAGAGTGCAATTCTTCCGACTGACTGGAAAGCGACCTGCTTAAAATTGAATAATTTCAACGACAGATTTCGATGAAATGTGGCATCTTGGCAATAGGAGCAATGGTATTTGGTTGTATAGATTCTGGGAACAGTGAATTCGTGACTGGGCAAAGAAGTGCGTTTCAGTTCGAACACTAAATGAAGAGATGTGAAAACTTCATATAATTTCCCTATATTATACACTTTTAAATCATTTAAAGGTAATAACCGAATCAGATTCGTGTTTCAAGAATTCAGACAGCACGCGTCCAGTTTCTCTGATGGAAGTGAAAATCCTGAATTATTGTACAGTAGAGCTGATCAGGCAATTGCGTGATTTCAGGCAAAACTTCTGTAATAATGTCTTCGACCTGAAAGATTGATCATATTTGTCCTCCGCAAAAGCGGCATGACATGATGAATGTTTCTATCATTTTCCGTTTTTGTTAAAGTTTGGAATTGGACTGATTGCATTGGTGAAAGCGATGTTCTGGATGAGACCCCGATGCTTACTGTTGAAAATATCAAATCGGCTTCGTGATTCGGACTCTCCAGTTCAAATGAAAAGTACACCCAAATTTTGCTTTCCATGATGGTGATCTCAATAGCGGAGGGGAGGGAAAGCTATTTACAAGCAAGAAGAGATTCGTTTGGCTTTCCCATCAGGGATTCAATCATAAAAAGGCAAAAGAAAAACACTATCTGAACAGCTGGTGGTTCTGATATGTAAATAAAAAAGTCAACGCTCTGGTAAGCAAGCTCGTTTAATGCTTGAACTTATCTGAATTAACTTTTTTTCCATTTAGTTGGAGCAGCTCCACTGAAGATTGTTTCGGCACCATCAGAATCTCCATGTGTCCATCTGAGGCTTCAGTGCAAAACGGCTCCTTTTCACCCGAAAGAATTCAAACTCTCCTGGTATAAAAATGGTGCAGATAATCCTGGGTGGATTTAGAAATGAGCAAAGGAAAAACACTGAGGGATTGTACGAAGTTGTCAGCTCCCTGGAGGAGACACAGCCAGTGAATGAACTGGCACCGTTTACGTATGTCAAGTAGATCAATTTTCCAGTTCAACTCCAGCAAGTGCCAGCTACACTTTTGCTCGGTCAAGGTAAGAAATCACACGCGACACTATAATCGACGATTCGAAGCAAATAAAACAGGCACATTGAGAAATAGCTGGGGAGATATTCCATAGCGCCATTGTGTGATCCCATATTATCGGCGAGGGCAATCTTTACTTCCAGCTCCCACTGACTATGTGCAGATCTCCGCTCTAGTTGATCGCTTGCTTCAAAGGCAAAGTAAAGTCATTGGTCGCAAATCCCAACAGTACACAAACTCAGCAATACTCTCAAATTTCATAGAAGATCATTTTGGGTTCAGGAAAGAATGGCACAGTATACATCCGTGCCACTACCGGAGACTTTATAGGGAATCGAACAAATAGATGAGTTCTTTAACGATGGGACAACATGCAACCAAAAAATAAACCCTAAGATAACGAACGGCCTTTCAGAGGTATGTCGGCAATGTTTCGCCACTGTGCGGAAGCTCGAATTGCAATTATCGCTGGTTCGCACTTGTTGGAGGAAATTCTGTGACGGTTTGCTTCAAGCAGCAATGTCAGCAGAATTATATTTAGTCCGATTCTATGTTCGATGAAAGTTTACCAGTGCCAATTTGAATGCATTAGAACATATGCTCTCAAACGAAGCTACAGTTCTCCCATAGTGTGTTATTCAGTTCTCAATGAATTATGGTCCCAGACAAGTGGAAGACAATTTTCAATATGTTTATTTTCATTTTGTACCACAATTGTGCAATAGAAATCTTATTTCCCAAACTATATACTTTCTTGTACGCTTCGTTTTCAGTTTGATATGAATTATCAAAATTGAGAGGAAATGAGAATGAGCAAGTATTGCTTTCCAGGGATGCATATTTCTAAATTGTAAACATTTTCTTTTTTTTTATTTCAACAGCATCTGACACAATACCGGAGTTCAATGTTGGTCTGATCGCTAAAAGTGTCGGTGGTACGATCCCAGTTCTACTGCTGATCATTGCTGTTGTTATAGTAATTATTCGAATAGGTATGATCCATTATATTCTCCGTTAATGAGCTTCCAGCGTCTTTGAACTATACGTCAGTGTGCACGGCACTAATGTCTATATATGTGGTTCTTTGGTAGCCCGGCTGCTCAGTAAATAATTCAACAAATAATGGGGAAGAAAATATTTATATATACTTATTTTTCATAGCTGAGCAACTCCACAGACGTTTTTTTTTCTCGTCATAACTTTACAAAGCTTCAGTTCGACGATAATAATTGACATGGTGATTTTTTCGAAATCAAGTGCGTAATGGACATCAACAGACTTAGCATTCTTGCAGCGCACTGTGGAACACTTGGTTTTATTGTAATACAACTAAACAAGATTTAATTAATTTGGCTTGATGGAGTCCTGATATGTCCTGTCGATTTACTATAATTGTATTTTTTATAAGGTGGAAAGAGACGTACAGATATTAGACATCAGAGTGAAATTCGGGTAAGGTTAAAAATACTTTCCTGTCTCTTGTGTTTGAAAATTCAGTGATCGGATTGGGGCTCCGCGCATGAATTAACTACTTTCACATGCGTCTGCGTTTATTCTCGGAGTTTCCTTATCCTGTAAAATTTACAGTATATGTTCTAAACGTGGAAATAAACACCAGTGACCTATCTGTTAAATAGTGCTCCAATAGGTATAAAATATTGATCTTCGTTCATCAAATGATTCAAGACATTCTTAAATCTCTATTTCACTTTCCTTCTGCTGACTTTCCTTTGTTTTTTCCTTCCGCGTTTACTCGTCTATTTTTAATCACAAAATATGGCATGCTGAGCAGCAGCTAGCATTACTAATAATTGTAAAATAACGTGTACAACAATTCATACTTAAGTTTTTCCATGACATGTATGGCGTTCTGAATTAAAATGCAAAATTCGATATATGAATATCACTTACCTTTAATCTTTTCTTTCCCTTCCACTGAAGTGCTTTGTTCTTATAAATAATATCTTTGTAGTAGTTCATTTCCACAATAAACAATGAAAATTCTATATGGTCAGATAATGAAGATTATTAATCCTTCAATGAAGAAGCAGCAAAATATTCCAACTTTATGGAAGTAATAGTAACAACACGAGCATGTTTCTTCAATTGTCTGTCATAAATAATGGATTCTCGAATCATTAAAGACCTAAAATAATGAATGAATGCTTCCCATTACTCTGACAGATGGAACGAAATAGTACAGGCGATCAGCTGAATTACGCTGATTTGGATCTGATTCGCTCCAAGGAGGATAAGAAACGCAAACAGTGTGAGGAAAACCCTGTGTATGCAAAGGTAACACACGCTTAACAAGTGAAAGGAATGCGCTGGAACTTGCTTTTCCCTTCAGGTTGCGTTTTCAGGAGAGATAGCGAAAATATAAGAAGGACTAAATGTGGTCACTGTAGTATAGTATTTCTAGAGATCCATGATTGTCCGTGCAGCTGTCAAGAGACCTGCGGTATCTGGCGTTGCGTGCTGCTGTGCCTTGAACCCCGATGTCTGAATCCAGGCACGAACCCCTGCCATCATCGTACTGCCGCCGCTGTGCGGAGCAACTGCGCTATAGGAATCTGGCCTAAAAACCAGGATTGGCCTGCCTCAGTGCTTTTTATGGAAAGGCAGCTTGCAAGGACTGCTGCTGTGCGGGGCGCAGAGATCCCTGTCTCCACTTACTGCTCGGGTACGCGGCTCAGGGCTGCAACCAGCACAGTGTGTGAGTGTGGACCATTGTTGCGGACTGGCAGTGGCCGCTCATGTGTTTGCAGCGGCCTGTATCCTATCGATTGTCCTGACGAAAACTCTCTCCACCCTCGCTTAATACGAACAGTTCCTTCACCCACGAATGTTGCTCGATCTGCTGTGTTCCTCTGGCAGATTATTTGTTGCTCCAGATTCTCGCATCTCGACTCTCCTGTATCCACATTTACCAAGTCACTTCTCAGTACAGTAGCGCTGACTGGGTCAGGAGCCCAACCTCAGGTTTCGGAAATACTCTGGACTTCTCAATATTTGTGCAAAACACATTGCGAAAAGAAACTATCGCTGGCAGCAAAACGACGGACGCTGCGTTGAAAGCCATAGCTTCAAAAAGAAGCTGAATCCTCAGCACAACGAAACGTCTGATGAACAGCGGAATGAATGGGAGAACCAGTAACTAAAATTCGTAGGAAGGAACCGTAGTCTTTTTTCCCCACGGGAAAATGTCGATTATTCATTTCATTTTGATTAAATATTTGACATGATATTAATATTTGCTTTACGTCTTCGCTATCATTGTACAATTTTGGTATAAGAATTGTTTCATCTCGATTTACTGTTCTGTAGGTTCCAAATGCACATGACTAATATCCAATAAATAATGTCTTATTCTACTCGGGTTAGTGACGTGACTTAGGGTCAAATAAACGTGGACAATACAAAAGAAATGGATTGCATTTAAAATAGGAATGCTTCCTATGTTTTGAGAATATTGAGGATGGAATTCTGAAGGATGAAACAAATCAGTTTATACGTGAAATGAACAATTTGAAATAATGCAGGAGGAGTGCGGGAGAAATTCATTCACACGCTGTTGTAATATAATTTCAGAAATAATGTGACTTAAAGTTTCATCAGTTTGGGAATATATTCATCGTGTATTACTCAGGTTGAGGCGTCTCTACAGTTTTCATGAACTTCAAGTTTTTCTGTAATTATTATCACTAATTCGAGGATGTGTTATGACTTCATCATCAGGAGCTCAAATGTGTATGTTGTGCTGAAGTATTGTAGCCACTCTGTCGCTGCAGGTGGTGCAGCTGTCCCAAGCTGCAGCGAATCGTGTTCAATTTTGTCTGCGAGGAGGTTTAAGTTCTCCTCGGACACCGTAGACCTCCCATTTCTTCCCACATCCCAAACACGTGTCTGGGGTTCAGTTCAATGGCCACCCTAAGCTATTGCTGGTGTCGTGGGAGGATGAAAGAATCAGGGTAGTGTTAATGACTGTGGGTGAGATCATGATTTCGTTACGTCGGTGAAACCGGGTGCAGATTCGTCCACCGCTTCTCCGAACATATTGATTCTGTTCCCCATGGCCATCTGAATCTCTCGGTTGCCAGGTATTTTAATCCTCCTTCCCGATCTCACACCGACATGACTGTTCTGTTTCCTGTGCTGCCAAATTGAGGCAAGACACAATTCGTGGAAGTGCATATCATATGCCGAATGGGTAGTCTGCAACCTGGCGACAAGAACATTTAATTCTCCAACTTCCGGTCGGTGCTCACTCTCTGTCCATTTTCTCTTTTCTCTCTCCACTTGATCCAGATGGCCCCCATATCCAGATCTCTTTCCCCTTCTGCACCCTCTACATGTGCCCATCACCCGCACTGCTCCCACTGCTTCACTCCCCACTTTCCTCCCTTACCAGATTATATCAGTTTCCATCAATTTCAGCCATTTGTCTCTTCCACCTGTCACATCGCAGCTGCTGAGTCATTCCTACACTCCCTCCTCCGACATCTGACGATCGCTCAGTCATTTAGATCCACTTATCGCCTTCCAACTCTCGCTCCACCTCTTCCCTACACCTTGTTATACTGATCGAGTCATAGAGTCAGAGAGTCACACAGCACAGAATCGGGCCCATAGGACGAACTGGTCCATGACGATCAAGATTCCGAACTAACCTCTGCCCATTTGCCCAATTTTGGTGCATAACCAGTTAAAACATTCCCGTCCATGCACCTGACAAAGTGCCTTTTAAATGTTGTTTATGTAAATGTTTCATTTGTTGACCACCCGCTGGATGACAATGTTGCCCTTAGGTTCCTATTGAAGCTTTACCCTCTCACCTTAAACCTATGCCCTCCAGTTATTGATTCTCAAACACCGGGTGAAAGACTGTGAACATTCACCTTATCTTTGCCCCTCATTTTCCACCTCATAAGATCACCCCTCATTCTCCTACACTCGAATATGAAAGACCAAACCTTCTCAGCCTCTCTCCATCACTCAGCCCTTCGACTCCACTCAATATCCCCCTGAATCTGCTCTGAAAACTTTCCAACTTAGTTGTATATTTCCTATACCTGACCATACCTGAACACAAAAATCGAAAGGCGTTCTCACCTACGTCTCTTAAAGCTGCAACATGATATTCCAACATCTATATTCAATCCACTGACTAATTACGCAGGCCAGAATGCAAAGAAAATTAACTAGAATCTTGCAAGGACTTGAGGGCCTGAGTTGTGCAGATTTAATTTGGGCAGATAACGAATTTTATCCCTTGGGGCATCTGAGACTGAGGAGTGACCTTATGGCAGTGTATGAAATCACGAGGGACAAAGATAATGTGAATGCACACAGAATTTCCCACAGGGAAGTGGAATCAATAAAAAAAAGGCATTGTATTAAGGTGAGAGGGGAACGATTTAAAAGGGACCTGAGGGGGTACTTCTTCACAGTGACAGTGCTGCGTACATGGAACGAGCTGTCAGCGGAACCAGTTGAGGCAGGTACAGTAACAAATTTAGAAGAGATTTGGACAGGGAGATGGATAGGAAATGTTCAGAGGAATTTGGCTTAATGGGAGAAAATCGGAGCAGCTCACATGGCATCTTGTTCGGCATGGACGAGTTGGGCCGACCAGCCTCTTTCCATGCTGTATTACTCAATGACTCTTTGACCCTCCGAACTTTGATAATTTTCTTTATCTTAAATGTCTTGACTAAATTTTTTCATGAACAGTTCAGAAGTTTTCTTACCCGTCAGTCATAACAGAGAAATGCTCCAGTCGGCCCACCATGTCAATGCCGAACTTGTCGCCTTTCGGCAGTAACCTCATTTCCACAAATATAGACTGTATTCTTCCATGCCTTGCAAAACTAACAGCTTCCCTATTAACCTTTTATACGTTGAGAATGTGCCTGATTTCATCACTTCCTCCAGTGGCAGTGCACTCCAGGTATACAACATTCTCTATACAATAAAGTTACCACTCAGATCCCTTTTAATACACCTTCTTCCCACCTATAATCTATGATCTCTTGTTTCTATACACCCACCATGGGAAAATATTCACTATCTCCCCATCTATACCTTTCATAATGTCATCTTATTGCATCCTTGATTTTCCCTCCTTCATTGCAGGATAAGTAAGCCAGACGAGCTGATATCTTCCTATAATTAAAGTTGTCCAGTCCAGGAAGCATCTTGCTAAATTTATTCTGCATACTTTCCAGCGCAATTACATCCTTCCTACCATGTGGCGACCAGAATAAAACATACTGCAATTCTCAATATGTGACTCAACTGGAGTTTTGTAAAGTTGCTGCATGGCGATCCAAATCTTGTATTCTGTGCCCCGTCCTCTGAAGGCATGCATGCCATATGCCTTCGACGGCACACCATAAATTTGCATCGCCCCTTTCAGGAAACTTTGCATTTGGACTGCTTGGTCTCGAAAAAAGTTTTGAAAAGTTTTCATTCGCTCTCAGAAGTTGCAGTCACTAATTTACACCATGCTCACAAAATGGTCTTACTGTTGTCCCGAAATCAATTTCCCTTTCCGTCCGCTGTAAATAACACAGTGCCACGAGGTCGATTCGAATAAATACCTTTATTAGCAGTGCACCTCTGGGAGAATTCTCTTCAGCACTCACTAAGAGTCGCTTCCCGAGTTCTCCCCGAACAAAGGGCAGACAGACATTTCTACAGGAATTGTCACGCACATCCCATTCAAACGGCGCCGCGAGTTTCGGTCAAGCTATTGAGATCCAGAGACAGCTATCACACCTTTTGTCTTAGTGTAATGGAGTTATAATCAAGGCTTTCAAAGGCAGGTATCACCCTTCATTGTTCAGACCAAGTCTTCACCTCGATGTTAATTACAGTCAGTGTAGCCACCATCTGACATATCGGAATGGTTCGTTACCCGAAACAAAGGCAGTTAACATACTTAACATTCCAACATAACTAGTGGGTCAGCAGTTTGCTAGTCCTTGCTACAGAAATATAAATGCATATATATATTTTGTTTGCCAGTTATAGGTATGGTTGCAATTCTTAACCCTTCACTACCTCATTACCTCCTTTTAATCATTTCATGATAAAGTAGAGCGGCGCTGAGAACGGGGCCTCGAGTTTATTAATAAGGACCTTGCAACAGGTTTTTAGACAAGGCCAGGACCACACAGCATACTATTATAATCACGATTAATCCCACAGCTCCATGCAGCCGGTATGATGCCCGCGACCCTCCTAGCAGCCACCCCAACCAAATTGTCCCTCCTGTGAATCCCTGTCTCAAGCTATCTACTTGCGTCTGAATGTCCTGAATGGCATGGGAGATGTTGTGGAACTCGTCTCTCACGTTGGTGATACATTTGTCCCCAACTAAAGTACATACTCCTTCTTGCTGAGACAACTGGAAGTCCACAACATACCGGGTCTGCTGGGCATAAAGTCGAAGCTCTGCCAGTTCCCGGTACGCTGCCTTCAGGCCCTCCATAGTACTGTTTCCCAGTGCAGCCTGTCCACAAATAAGGTAGTTCCGGTTTTTTGCGGCTATAGTTCCTGCCCAAGCCCCCAGAGAGTGAGTACCCATTAATAAAGAGCCTAACGATGCTAAGGTAGATCCCAATGACATAGGATCCTTCCAATCCTCACAGAACTCCTCAATAACTGACCGCACCACAAGCCGTCGTCGGACATGAGCCTTCTGGGGGCAGGGGACCGTGACCGGCCCGATCGTTCCCATTGCAAACCAGGCTGGAAGAGTGGGGGTGGCTGTGGTGTAAGTGCCATTAAAGAGGAACACATACCCTTCCTTAGACCAGTAGCAGGTTACATTACCCGATTGCCGTGGTCTGGGCATTTGAGAATACCAAGAGATCCCAGCAACATTTCTCCCATGCTCCCTCAGGTAATTGTCCCTGGCAAGCCATTCTAAAGAGACATTAGACAATCTCACGTGGGTCCCGTTCTCTTCTCCACAAACCCATCGCTCTTCAACAGGTAACGTAGCACACCTGGTGGCAGCGCACTTACAGCTAAACCATCCCCCTTTAAACCCGCAATTCCTCTCTGTACAGGTAGTGGCGGCTCATGCTATCGTAGGCTGTACAATTGCTTGCCCACAACCCCACCCTATGCCGGTGAAACAGTGGGAGAAGGACTGGTGGTGAGCTGTACTACCAGGTACTGTTACTGTTCCTTGCAAGTGTTTACCCGGCAGCACCCTCCTGTAAGTTCCCTTCTGTCCAACACACTTTGTTTTTGAAAATTCATACTTTTTTCGAGGGCCCTGGGGCTTCACTTCGTGTGGCTATAAAAATGACTTCCACTGACTCTGCTAAGGGGTAACAAACGGTGCGATTCCCATGTAGCTGAATATGTATTTTGTAAAACAAATTATCCTCTAACGCCCACACAATAGTACTGGTAAAGGTGAGGAGTCCGAATTTAAAAGGTATTAGCTTTCCTCCGGTGGCCATCGTTTGCAGTCTCTCAGATGAATCCAACGTTCCTGGCCTTTTACTTTCATGGCTGTCGGTGTTTGGAGTAGTATCTGGAAGGGGCCTTTCCACCGAGGTCCCAGTATAGGGCGCTCCCAATCCCGTATCAGTACCGAGTCTCCGATTTCAAGGTCAGGATATTCCGTGTTCAGCCCTTCATGTGGTTTAAAGGCACTCTCCACCTGCGAATGAAGAAACTTTAAAGAGGACGTAAGTTGCCTGAAATACCTTTGCAGTTCATCCCCCATGATATTAAGTTCCATCTGTGTAGGGGGTTGGGTGGCGGCATCCCATGGGGTTCTTACCGGACGCCCATAGACGATTTCAGCCGCCGAAAGCCCGGTGGCATAGTGGGGGGGGGGGGGTGATTGTCATATGGTATAATGCTAAGGGGAGAACCTTCAACCAGTTTAGACCTGTCTCTGACATTAATTTGGTTAGTTTACTCTTAAGGGTGCTGTTAGCTCTCTCTGCTACACCTGTTGTCTGACAGTGGTAGGTGCAGTGGAACTGCTGTTCGATATGCAATGCCTCGCAATATTCCTTACTTATTTACCCTGTGAAGTGGGGGCCATAGAAAGAACTTATCCGTCGGGGTACCCCAATCTTTAGTATTTACTCTGTGAGCAATAATTTTACCACTGTTGAGGCCTTATTGTTGGTGGTTGGAAAAGCTTCAATACATCTACTAAATACATCAACAATAATAAGACAGTACTTGTAACAATGTACACGCGGTAATTCAATAAAGTCGAGTTGTATGCATTCAAAAGGACCACCTGGCAAGGGGGTTTAGCCTGGGGTGCACTTCACCCCTTTATCAGCATTGGTTTGTTGGCATATCAAGCACGACCGTATTTTGCCTTGTGCTGCTTCCTCCAATCCGGCGTGCTAACAGGTACGTAGTAAAATGTTACTCATTCCCTCCTTGCCAAGGTGGGTGTCAGAATGTAGGCAGTCAATAAGCATTGGTAACAAATAAATCAGGTATACATACTTGACCGACTGGAGTAACCTAGAGGCCGTGTAGCGCAGAGTGCGTACACCCGTGCGCATTGCACATTTGCTTTTTTTGAGTCAGGGGCGTCTCCCTGTAAGTGCTGCACACTGACCATGTCTGGGGCGGCCGGCGTTGCTACCTTTGGCTTGCAAACAACTGCTTGTTGTTCCATAGTGGAAACGGTTTTAGACCCCTGGCGTGCTGCCAATTTCGCTTCTGTATCTGCCCTGTTATTGCCCTGGGTTATTAGGGAGGCATCTGAAAGGTTGGCGGAGCATTTAATGATGGCCAATTTGTTTGGGAGGAGGATGGCTTCGAGGAGGTTCTTTACATAAACCGCATAAAGTATGGGGCTATCTGTAGAGGTCAGAAATCCCCTGTGTGCCCAGAATTGGCCAAAATCATGGGCAACTCCAAAAGCATAGCGGGAGACAGTGAAGACATTAGCTACTTTGTCCTTGGCTAAAATGCAAGCTCGGGTCAGGGCAAAGAGTTCTGCTTTTTGGGCAGAGACTGGGGTGCAGAGATGCAGATTCCACACTCTGGGAGTCGTTAACCACGGCATAGCCGCTAAGGCGGTTGCCCTGTTCAGAAATGTCGGAACTACCGTCGATGTACAGGTTTAAGTCGGCTGACTGTATGGCCTTATCTGAAAGGTCCAGGCGGGGTGCAGTTAAAAAGTGGCTACGCATTAGACAGTCATGAGGTTGGTCCGCCAGATCCTCAGGTGGGGCCTCTAGGAAGGTGGCAGGATTAATGGTCGTACAGTAGACAAAAGTGAGGAGTGGGTTATTCAGGAGTGCTTCGTCGTATCTGTTTAAGCGGGCCTGGGTAAGGTGTTGTGTCTGGTGAGAGGTTAAGAGGGCCGTTACGGTATGGGAGGAATAAACCATCACTGCCTGTTGCAGGGTTATATTGGAGGCTGCTGTTACTAGGGAATAAATGGCTGGAAGCATTTGTGAGCATGGTGGAAGTCCCCGTGCAACTGGGTCCAGCCGAGTGTAGTAGTATGCCACCGGTCTTTTCCTATCCCCATGGGTTTGAGTAAGGACGGCTATAGCGCAGTCCTCTAGGAAATTCACGAAGAGCTGAAATGGGCGATCATACAAAGGGAGTCCCAGGGCGGGGGCGCTGGCAAGGGCCTGTTTGAGGCTATCAAAGGCCTCCCTTTGTTCCTTGGTAAGATCAAACGGTCCCACGGACTGGCTTGAGGCCAATGGTGTGAGGTACTTAGTAAGGAGAGCCACGTTAGGTAGCCACTGTCTGCAGGAATTTACTAACCCTAATAGGGAGCGCACACCCTTTGGGGTGGTGGTCGGTGGGGTGGCAATGATGGGCGTAATTCGTTCGGGTGTGAGCCGCCGCTCTGTAGCACTTAAGAGGGTGTCCAGAAATTTTACCTGGTGCTGGGTTCGTTTTACTTTCCGTGGAGGTATTACGTATCCCCAAGAGTGGAGCGCGTTAAGTAGTCTATTCGTGTCCGCGATATTGGCGGGCTCCGAGGGGCTTGCTAGTTAAAGGTCATCTACATACTGGACAATGGTAGATTTATCAGAAAGGTGCAACCCTTGGAGTTGATTATGTAAAACTTGGTAAAGAATAGTCGGGCAGTGTATAAAACCTTGCGGGAGGCGCGTCCAAGTGTACTGCTGACCTTGGAAGGTGAAAGCAAACAGGTACTGCGAGTTGGGAGAGAGGGTAATTGCGAAAAATGCATGCTGCAAATCCACAATGGTAAAAATGCCAGAGTCGGCAGGGATACTGCTGAGAATGGTAGCTGGATTCAGGACCACGGGATGTATTGGCTCCACCATCTCGTTGACCTTACGTAGGTCTTGTCCAAGGCGCCACTCTCTTCGCCCGGGTTTGGGGACGGGTAAAATGGGGGTGTTACAAGGTGATTGGCAACGAACCAGGATGTCCTTTTTGCAGAACGGATCTATTAACTGAGTTATTCCGTCGACTGCCTCTCTCCGAAGGGGATACTGTGGGACGGAAGGCAGTTATGTTCCCGGTCATACACGGATCTGGACTGGGGTGACTGGGGTTTATCCTACCTCGGACTTCGATGCGGCCCCTAAATCGGGAGTGGGTTCATCCGAAGGGAGTCGATGGGGCCGGTGATGGTGTAAACAGCCCGTCACCGAGAAAGGGACGAGGTAATAAGTCAGGGTCCCCCCTGGCAGAGCCTGAGGAACCCCGAAAAGGCTTTTGTCTGCCTGCACCTCAAGCAGGTGGGCGCGTGCAATCCCAGTTCTTTTGGTCTATGTCCCTCGTTAACTGACAGGGTAATGTGAGCGGACATCAAGCCGGACTGATTCCGCAATTCATGAGGCACTTGGACTAGAAGTGCTGCCCCCTGCTTTCCCACTACTTCCCCTAAAATAGTGACGGTCACCATGTTACCCAGGAGAGGAGCATACAACCCTTCTAGTTCCCTTGAGGCCCCAGTGGGGTCGTAAACCAGCGTCACATGCAGGTCAGCGGTTTCCAAGAGTGGGTCAAAATCGCTGCTCGTGAGGTTCACCGTCCACCACTGAGGAGGCTGGTGAATCCAGAGGATCCTATGGTTTTTAGGACCAATAATGGTAATACCGTCATCCAGGCATTGTACTTTGAGTTGGAAGGAGCAGAGCAGGTCCCTCCCGGCTAGTTTAACCGCCAGGCTTGTGGCTACTGCAAACTGGATCAGGCATTCCCGATCTTCAAATTTAAGTTTAAGGGTTCACTTAAGGGGTAGGATCTTTCCTGTCCCTCCAGTCCGCTCAATGGAACTGAAGCAGTGGACAGTTTAAAATCATGCTGAGTAATGCAATGGGCTTCAAGTGTCGAAGTATTTGCTCCCGTGTCTATCATAAAGGGAATCGGCTTTCCTTCATTTAAGAAATTGACGATGGGTTCATCGTCCGGGTTAACGGTGAGGGCAGACTACATGGAGCCGCTACTCTCCACGTCTAGTCAGGCAGACAACGGGTTGTTGGTTGAAAAAGGTTGTCGTCGACTAGGGGGTCTGGTCTGCTGATGACGGTAGTGGGGGATGTCCCTCCGCCAATGGTCAGCTGCCCCACAAAGGTAGCATCCCGTCGGCCTGGCGCTCGTCGGTGTGGGTATTTGGGGTCCACTGGGTCCTAGGTAATTACGAGAGGGTGGTGGTGGTGGCCCACAAGAGGGCCCGTACACTGAGGCTCTTAAGTCATTGGGGTACAGTGGGTATCCTTTACCGGACCAGTCAACCCCTTCTGGAACGCAATATTGCCGCACCATTTGATAGCCCGTATTGTCGGAGTAGAAAGATTGGGGCCGAGGGGGTGTCTGCACCATTTCCTGTTTTGCCTCTGTGGCTTTCGACTCGCGCCCGTTACTCCAGAAGTGGACGAGCGCCCTCCTCATGGCTTGTTGTGTGTGGTCAGGCCAGTTCATGACATTAATGCGGATAGCTGAGGCCACTCCCGCAGGGATGCATTGTAATAGGAGGGCGTTAAACTGGGGGGAGGCATTGCCTCTGTTGTAGGCATCGTACCCCGCATAGGTACCGCAAAGCGAACAGAAACGGTCCCAAAATTCTGTGCTGTCCTCACCTTGTTTCGGTCGGCATTCTAAAATTTTAGTTATGTCAATAGTCTGTTGGAGGGTTTTACGAAGGGCAGTTCTAATAGTTGCCACCTGGTCCTGAGGCCGGACGACCGCCTGAAAGGCTGTCCACTCAGCATAGTTCCCCAGGTGTTCTTTCCACTGTGCCACTTCATTAGTCGTAAGGGTCATGCAACAAAGACCGAAAAGGTATTGGGGGCGGCCTGATACATCTGAATTGTTCCAATCACATAATCTATGAAATCCTCCGTGTTGGTTTTACGGTTGGGCGCCTGACTCATGAATAAGCACATCTCCTGCGGCGTTCAAGGGGTGTAAATTTGGATTGTAGGATTTGCGCTGGCTTGGGCTGGATCAGGATTGGGAACACTCCTGTTGAGGAATTGTTTCTTAACCTTGGCTCCCTTAAACTCGTTCAACATGGATGGTAGGCTGGGAAATGTAGGGCCGCCATAATCACTGGTAGAATTAGAGTAGGCGTCCGTCTGAGAATCTATTGAAACACCGTCCCTTGTCAAAAACCTTCGTCGTTTGTCTGTGGCCTTAGAGCCACCTGTCTGTGGGCTTTCCCTTCGACTAAGCCGCATCCTGGTTCGGGACGTAATCGGGCCATGGACTTGTCCTGCGGGCGGGACTTGGCTAGCAGTCGCTGGCGGTAGGAGCGGGACGGCTGGCGGGCTAGCCGCATGGGGGCGGCAATGAAACCGGGGGGGTGGTAGGTAGGGGCTGTGGGTCGGACCATCAAATCCTCCTCCTCTTCGTCCGTATCATTACTTTGGAAAAACAGGGGCACGCCAGACATGTCGGTAGGTACCTCCACTTTATCCTTAATACTTTTATTTTTATTTATGCTCTTCTCCTTATACACCTCATTTACCTCTCATCACTCCCTTCTGCTCTTTTCAGAATCGTGGTCTCCGCACTGAGACTTAAGGACTTCCCAGCTCTTAGGATTTCCCTGTTCATCACGCACACTAATTCCCCTTCTGCGCTCATTATGTTCCCAACTCTCGTGCTTAGATTTATTTGTTAGGTCTTCGGCCGTTTTTCTCCAAGTGGACATTAATAATTTCCATTTTTCCCCTGTATTCCGCTCCCAAATTGCCATTTCTGCCTTTAGGCATTTGCCTACGTCCAAACTTCCCCCCAATGACCATATTTCGTTTCCCAATTTCTTATTGAGGCATACTGATAATTTACGGATGTTACTCTCGTTCTTCGGATCGTCTTTACATAACTTAGATAGTGGGGTATTGAACCCAGACTTATCGAGAGTTTGTCCCATTTTTGTATTCTACCCGATCGGACTGTACGAATCGCTGCGATTACCTATAAGATCGGTGTCTTTCCTTCACCCACTTCAGGTTCCTGACCTTCCCGTGGGGGATTTCCCCTCTTAAGAACCGGTCTAAGACAGGGTGGCAGTACCGGAGAACCGATCTCAGAACTTAGAGATCAAAACCTTGAAATTCACAACTTAAAATCCCAAACAAAAAAACTGGGGACTCGAACCCCAACAGAAGTTAACTTAATTGGGGACTCGAACCCCGAACAAAAATTAACTTAACTGGGGACTCGAACCCCGAACAGAAATTAACTTAACTGGGGATTTCTTTAATCTTTTCCGCCAATATACGTATTTCATTATTAGTTCGTTTCTTCAATCCAGCGGAATATGAAATAATTTGACACGGATACATGCTTTGAAAATATCCTATATTATCCCACTGGAGATTTCTTCAGTAAAATTAGTTAGAAAGAAAACTGAAATCTGTTCTTTAATAAATTGGACGAAATCTAAGTCTTATAATAGCGAAGGGTTAAATCGCCATTGTCTGACATCAAAGGATAGATCTGGTAATTTAATTGATAATCTCAATGGTGCATGATCAGAAATGGCAATTACATCGTATTTGCAGTCCTTAGTAAGTGGAGCGAGCCCAGCATCAATAAAAACATAATCAATCCTCGAGTATTTATGGTAGACATGAGAAAAGAATGAAAATTCTTTACCAAATGGGTGTAGAAATCTCCAAACATCTAAAATTCCGGATTAAACTAAAAAGGAATTAATAAAGACAGCGGATTTGTTTGGAAGTGCAGGATTTGACACAGATCTATCCATCGAAGCGTTTAGACAGCAGTTAAAATCTACACACATAACCACAGTGTATTCATTTAAATTAGGAAATAATGTTGAATGTCATCTACATGGATTTTTAGTAAGGCTTCTGACCAGGTTCCTCATGAGAGCCTCCATCAGAAGATTCAGATGCATGAGATCCACGATGAATTGGCCGTTGGGATTCAGAACTGGCTTGCCCGCAGAACACAGAGGGCAATGGTCGATGGGACCGATTCCAGATGGAGGTCTGAAACTGGTGGTATTCCTCAGGGATGAGTACTCGGACCTCTGCTGTTTGTGACGTATATAAATGACCTGGATGAAAATGTACATGTGTGGGTTAGTAAATGTGCACATGATACGAAGGTCGGTGGTGCTGTGGATAGCGTAGGATACTGACAAATTTTACAGTAGGATATAGACTAACTGCAAATATGGGCGGAGAAATGGCAGGTGCAGACCAATCCAGCCAAATGTAATGTTCTGCACCTTGGGAGATTAAACGTAAAGAGACAGAACACTGTTAAAGGGAAGACCCAAACAGTGTTGATAAGCAGAGGGATCTTGTTATACAAGTTCATTGCTGCCTGAAAGTGGTTGCACACGTTGATAGGGTGGTAAAGAAGGCATATGGCATGCTTGCCTTCATCAGTCGAGGCATTGAGTTCAAGAGTCAGGAAGTTATGTTGCAGCTTTATAAAACTTTATTTCGGTCGCACCTGGAGTATTGCATTCAGTTCTGGTAGCCCCATTAATGGAAGGATGTTGTGGCTTTGGACAAGTTACTGAAGGGATTTACCAGGATGCTGCCCGAATAAGAGGGCATCTGCTATGTGGGACGGGTTGGTCAAACTTGGGTTGCTCTCTTTGGAGCGACGGAGGCTGAGTGGAGATCTGATAGCGGTTGATAAGATTATGACAGGCATAGATAGAGTAGAGAGCCAGTAGTTTTATTTCCCAGGGGTGCAATGTCTAAAGCCAGAGGGCATGCATTGAAGGTGAGAGCGATTAAGTTCAAAGGAGATGTGATGGTTGCCTGGAAATGCCGCTTGTTGTGCTGGGGGCCGAAATATGATAGTGGTGTAAGATGGCACAGCAATGTGGGGTAAATGGAAGGATATGGACATTGTGTAGTTTAGTTGGGCATTTGATGACCAATTTAATTGGTTCGGCCGAAGGAACTGCTCCTTTGCTGTACTGTTATCTACCAGAGAAGACGGGGGCGGGGGTGGACACTCCTGCAGAAAAGTGTAAGTTTAAGTTGCTTCAATTTATTCCAACGCTTCAACTTATGTATAAGTGAATTTGTACGTTGTATTAATTCTAAAATTATTTATTTTCTATCTATCAGAATATCTTCTCCTTGCCTCTAGCAATTAAAACAGTTCAAAACCTGCTAAAACGAGAGCTGTCTAAGATCTGTCATATATTCTGCGCGGAACCTCGGAATATGATACATGATGGCTGTCCATTGTTCAGGACGTACCTCCTTCGTGCACTGCTCCTTGGGTGCCGAGTATGATTCCGCGCACCTTTCTGCTGCCGGATCCATTCCAGGTCGACGGAGAGCACGGGCGATCTATATCGACAGCGGGTGGCTGCAGGACGGGACGACAAGTTTTTATTTTCCTCATGACACATTGATTTGTCGCTTTCAACGCATTCTGCTGGCTGTGTACTGGAAGACCCGGAGTTGTGCAGAGTGTCTCGAAGTTTCCGACATAGACCTGCAGTAAGGTTCATCCAAACTATCATTATTCTCCCAAAAGCATGTTGCCATCAACACAAACAGCTGTGCATGTCGTTCACAACCACCTTGCTATGGCAGTTCAAATTAACTTGTCTCTTATGACTTCAAAGCCTGTAACGCATAATACAAAGCCAACTTACAGCACAGTTGTCCCAGTGTGTGGTGAGGGCCTTTATTTTAATAATATTTAGTTTAATCTCGTTGTCAGGCTCAGGGAGATCGTCGGAGTATCAGGATAAATGAGGTTACAGCTCAACTGAATAAATCATCAAGTTGAACAGCGTCAGTATTATCGGGCTGTAGAACTCACGCAATTTAATGGTTTCCGGCTTTCACCCCAAGGGAGATCGGACAATTCCCCTCTGGGATGGAACAGCACACACCAATTTATAAATGCCGATTTTTTCTAAAATTACGGATTATTATTGTTTTCCGTGGCCGATAGTTACAGTAAACATGGTATGGTTGTTGAAGAAAGCCCGCGAAATGAGTCAGAGCCAACATGGAAGCTGTCAAGCAGCTGTGGCAGCTGTCAGAACGTACAGGTCTGGGACCCCCTGCCGCCATCCCGCAGAGCGGATTTCCTGCGTCGTGAGTCCCTGACTTCGGCCTGAAATCCTGACTGCCACTCATTGAAAGGGTTTGTGGGCTTAACTGGAAGCACAGAATACCTCAAAGAGAATCACGTTTTGATTATTACTGATAACTGAATATCATTTCTTCATGTTTGTCATACGTTCGTAGAAGAATGAGGTTTTTTTTGAAATTCTGTGTAATTTCCCAGTAATTATTGCTGGGAGAACGGATATTGGAACGCGAATAATGGAACTTTGCAATTTGTTTCGGGAGGTCCAAGGGTGAAACAGAAAACGGGATTGAGACCAATCACTTCTGTAATGCATTGCTTTGGTAGAAGTTCGGCGGAAAATCCAGTGATGTGGAATCACGCAAAGAATATGGAGCGCCATTCCATTATCGTTTCTCTGCCTTGTCGTTTAAAAAAAGATGGTTGGTACACCTTACAAGTTTCAGATATTCTTGCATGTGGATTCCGTTCACAATTGACGTGTAAAGTTGTTCTTATTTATTTTCCAGGAACAGCTTTATAAATCATTATGTCAAGCTACAAGAGTAATATGTACTGTACGCTACGTTATGCTGATTGTAAAGATATACATTCCACATTTCATCCAGTCAGATTCATTCAGCACAAAATTTCGGTATGCCTGCAGGAGAATGGCGTTCTTTTTTATTCTACCAAATGAAGATACTGTGATTATCATTTTTATTAACGTTTCCATTGCAGGGAAACAGTTCGTACAAATACAATGATAAAACAAAGAGAGTGGACGAGATGTAACTCAACTTATAGAAAGTGTAAATTCACCAGGTCTCTGTTTATAATATATTTATTTCTCACTTCAATAAAATGTGGGATCCGCAAGAATTCCTCTGTGAACGTTCACTGCTGAATTACTGACACTGGAAATAAAATAAATCTACACCAAACTTCTGGGGCTTGAAACAATACCTGATAATATATTCGCAAATATTTATCTGCAGTTATGTTAAAATGTAGAAAACTCAAATAAAACTTAATATCTCACATTCGCGTGCCACCCAGTCATTCTTAACATTCAGAAAGCAAGCCAAACTTGCGAGTGGCTGCAAAATTATAGGAAGTATACTCGATGGGTGTCAGATTACACTCATCTTGCACGAACTTCGAGGACTGGCATTTCGGTCCCCTCTTGTGCAACACGTATTGTTCAGGGTCACAATGAATTGAAACATTTCAATGAGGACCCGAGAAGAAGAATGGTAACACCTTTTCGTCCGATGCTACTTCCAGTTGATTTAATTTGGCAACCAAACACAGATCTCGTAACATGTAAACGTCAGAAAGGTTAGCAACTCACTCAGGAAATGACAAAATAAACCAGACTGTGCATTAGAGTTTAAGTAAACGTTGCAGAATCTGTAATACTGAAATAAAAACATAAAATATTAGAAAAAAAACAGGAAAACCCAGCAGTTAATATAGCACCATTGGAAAGAGTGCCAGGGCTCCAATTCCATTACATTTCACCAACATTAAGAAAAGTTGGAATCAAACTTAGTTCAGGTAGCAGGAAAGGAGGATGAAGTGGTAAAGAGACTATATCTAACAGCAATGATAGGGAAGGGAGCAAGAGAAAATGGAAATGCATCTAAATTCCTGATATGCGTTGCGTATGCATGCAATGGAAAGTCAATATAATCACTCCAACTATATTTATTTCTCAGAACTGCGTTTTCTAATGAAGATTTGCATCTTGTGTCTGAATTTCGCTCAACGATATGCCTATATCCCGTTGATAAAACAGTTCAATGAATTGGAGCGTAGGTATTAAAGCGATCATTATAATGATATTAATGGCCCTGTTTGACGGAATATTCGTTACTTCTGGCGTACGGAAATAGCAAAAATTTGGATTTGTGAGTCCATTCAGCTCTCTATATTTCGTATCGCTGCGCCCACCGACTCACAAATGCTTCTGCTTCCAGTTAGTACTTACTCAACCCACACGTTCATCCCTATTCTACAGGACACTTGTTCCTCCTGACGCAAGCAGTCAAATGTTATACGACCTCAGATATACGCGTAAGATTATATGAGATGCACAGCGGTTACGTGACATATCTCAACGTTTCCTTTTACACTAACAACAGATGAACCTAATTTTCACTGCTGGTATGTGTTACGGACTCAGTGAAAATCCCTTTCAGATAGAGAGTGTGTGTGTATGTGTGTGGGGGGCGTGCTTACGTCAATAGAAGATAAAGGACGTAATGACGTTGCTGAAGAAGTCAGAAGAAGGAGAGAGAGAGAGAGAAGGGAGAGAGACACCAGCCTGCTAGTTTTCTCTATCGATGGATGAGAAACAATAACTGTGTCTGCCACTGAAATCCATGTATGGAAGTTGGAAGTAATCGGGTGGAGTTCACGTTGTTGCTGACCTGTTGAAGGAAACAGGTATTTGTGTGTGGACGACCAGGATTCGAATTTTTTTGGGGTGAGGAAGTCACTGCCGAGTAAATACTGAAGTGTCGTTTGGGTCCCATCGTGGAACATTTGGATTCCGTATGTACTCTCTCACTGTTTTTCTACATCTACGTCTTATCTTCTGACAACGGTGGTTGTTGAAGAAACCCTTGCAATGTTTCAACTTATGGCTTGCGGAACTGAACTTTAAGAACCATTCCGGAACTGGGAGTTTTGGACGTTGTCACACTCACACACACGAAGAGTTTTGTTTTGGGGTTAACGTTCGAGGTTTAACATTTTTGAATTCTAACATACTAACATTTTTACTTTTATTTTACGTATTATCATAAGTAGTGATTAATAAAATAGTTTTTAACACTGAATCATGCTCAGTGTGGTTCTTTTGTTGCTGATTCGTGACATATGTCTAGGGTCGGATTGCTTTTATGCGTGTACTCTCTCGGAATTGTGCACGCAGGTACACTTTACTTTCCATTGTTAATTGATTGCTGTTCTTGACAATGATGTCCCTTAAAATTTGCTTTCTATTTTGTTTCAGTTTCATTCTTCACTTGTGTTCTCTTTGCTCAGGTTAGAAATCATATTGTCACTTAACCCGAGTATGCATCCTTTATTGACAGTTCCTGTGGACCTGGGTAAGGCGACTCCAGATGCTGTATAGAGCACGGTGCTCAGAGGTGCCCAAGTTACTTGCCGATGCCCAATACGATTCAATGCCGATCCATCAAAAATGAAGATTGCCTGGTGGAGAGATAGAAGTGAGATCTCTCGGAACTAAGACAGCAGGAATGAGTTCAGAAGACTGACAAGTGGCACCTACCTTCAGTTCCTGAATGTGACTGTATCAGAAGACGGAATGTATTACTGTGAAGTCAGATATGAGAATGGGACGGTTGGAAGGGGATTTAAAGAGAAAATTATTGTACATGGTGAGCGACGTTGTAACTAGAAACGTGAAATACTTTGTCGCTGCCTTAATTAAAATTTTCCTTAGCAAATTTTCTCAATGCAGAAGTACAAGTGAGCACAAGAGTGAAGATTTCCAACCGAGCAGAAGCAACCTGCTTAAAAGATGCGTAATTTCCTATACGGAATGTGGAAATCCGAGCAATGGGATTTTTGGTTTGATTGCAGGTAATTGTGAATGCGGGGCTTCCAAATGATGTGTAACTTTAATTTTTGAAGAAGAATGAAGCGATGTGCAATCTTCTGGTTATTTTCAATATTACATAAGGTTAGATCGTAATAAGCTAATGATATGGAAACAGATACAAGTTCTTATAATTCAGACCACAACGTAATTCATTTTACTGAACACAAAGCTGAGCGACCAGCAAGCGGAGGGGAGGGCAGCCAATTACCACAAAGTGCAGTTTCATTGTGTTCTCCAGTAAGGGTTTCAAAAGAATGGTAAAACAAAATGCAATGGTCCAAGCTGCTGAGTATTATTTTATAAAATCTAGGCACAGAGAGAGTGCAGTTTTTTGTTAAGTTTTAAGGATATTATCTTTTATCTTTTTTTTTCCATTTAGCTCCTACCGCTCCTCTAAAGATTGTTTCCGCACGATCGGAATCCCGGCACGTCTTTCTGAGACTCCATTGCAGAACAGCTCCTTTTTATCAGAAGGAATTCAAGATTTCCTGGTATAAAAATGGTGCAGAAATCTTGAATGGTTCTAGAACTGAACAAACGTCAAATACAAAGGGATTCACCGAGGTTGTTAGCTCCTTGGAAGATACACAGCCAGTCGAGGACGACACGGTTCACACGTGTCAAGTACATCATACTTCCAACTTAACTCCAGCAAGTGTCCACTACTCTTTTGGTGGTCAAGGTAATATACCACAGGCGCTCTATAATCGAGGTTTCAGCGATTAAAACAGGTGAATACAGATATAAGTGGGGAGCATTTAGTGACACCATTTGCGGATTCCCATATCATGGGCGAAGGCAAGTTTTCCTTCAGCTTCCATCGACTGGGCAAAGGTCTCCGCTCTGTTGATCGCTTGGTTCAAATGTGAAGTAGATTGAACGGTGGCAAAAGCCCCAAACGTGACCGACATCAGCAATGCTTCCAACTTTCAGAGAAGCTGACAAAACATTTTAGGTTCACGAAGGAAGTTTCCTTTACCAATGTAGGTGCTTGATTGGGAGTGGTTTGAAAGTGTGGGTTATATAACGCCTGGGGAATATAACGCCAGAAATCAATATAAGGACAAAGAAAGGCTGCCAGAGATATATTGGAAATCTCTCGCAAACGTGCCGAAGGAGGAACGCAATTGACAGGGACCTCACTTGTTGGAAGAACATCTGTGAAAAATTGTTTCAAAAAGAAATTCCAGAAAATTTTATTCAGTTATATTATATCCCAAATTAACGTTTATCAGTGTAAATGAGACGAATTGAGAGTAAATTTCCAAAGCCGAAGTTATTCTTATCCCATATTGTGCTACCACAAGAATTCTCTTCTCAATGGTTAATGTCGCAACAAAAATGAAAGGGGATTTTGTGCTATGTTACTTTCCATGTTTTACAGCAAATCAAACACTAACACGTACACATACTGACATGTGTTCTTTTCCATGTTCCATTTTCCATGTCTTCCGAACCAGGTTATACCGCAAAATCATGTTCCCTAATCTCTGTACTCTCGGGTACACTTCATGGCTATTTCATAGGAATTTCCAGAGTACAGAGAAAATAAAAATGAGTTATAGTTGCCTCCCAGTGACATATATTTGAAAAATTGCGCATGTTAATTCGATATTTTGTTAGTTTATCCTTCAACAGCTTCTTACATCGTTGCCTTTATCGCTGGAGGTGTGGGATGTGTGATGGTACTTCTAATGTTCAACACGTTGAGTGTCAAAGTAATTATTCACAAAGATATGACCCTGTTCGACAATCTCGATCCATTATTTCAAACATCGTATTTGAAACCCTTTGTTGTATTACGGTTGGGTAATCCATTATACGCAGATGTGCACATCACTAATGCTTAGAAATGACATTTTTGGCAGCCCAACTACTAAGTAAATCAATAAATTAATGCTTGAGTAGAAAATATTTAAATCTATATCAGGATGTGACTAAACACATCGATGAAGGGAGAACAGTAGATGTAGTGAATATGGATTTCAGAAAAGTGTTTGATAAGGTACCAGATGCGAGGCTTATGGAGAAGGTGAGGAGACATGGGATCCAAGGGGACATTGCACTGTGGATCCAGAACTGGCTGGCCCACAGAAGGCAAAGAGTGGTTGTTGAAGGGTCGTATTCTGAGTGGAGTTCGGTTACCAGTGGGTTAACTCAGGCATCTGTACTGGGACCCTTACTATTGGTGATTTTTATAAATGATCTGGATGAGGAATTGGAGGGGTGGGGGTGTGGTTAGTAAGTTTGCGTATGACACGAAGGTTGGTGGTGTTGTGGATAGCTTGGAGGGCTGTCAGAGGTTACAGAGGGTTATAGATAGGATGCAGAGTTGGGTTGAGCAGTGCCAGATGCAGTTCAACCCAGATAAGTGTGAAGTGGTTCATCTTGGTAGGTCAAATCTGTTGGTGGAATATAGACAATGGTAGGACTCTTGGCAGTTTGGAGGATCAGGGGGATCTTGGGGTGCAAGTCCATAGGACTCTCAAAGTGGCGGCGCAGATTGACTCTCTGGTTAAGAAGGCATATGATGTATAGTCCTTCATCAATCAGGGAATTGAATTTAGGAGCCGTGAGATATTGTTGCAGCTATATAGGTCCTTGGTCAGACCCCACTTGGAGCATTGTGCTCAGTTCTGGTCTCCTCACTACAGGAAAGATGTAGAAGCCATAGAGAGGGTGCAGAGGAGATTTACAAGGATGTTGCCTGGAATGAGGTGCATGCTTTATGAAAGTAGGTTGAGGGAACTTGGCCTTTTCTCCTTGCAGAGACGGTGGATGTGGGGCGACCAGATTGAGGTGTATAACGTTATGCGATGTATTGATAGCGTAGGTAGTCAGAGGCTTTTCCCCAGGGCTTATTTGGTGGCAACAAGAGGGTATAGGTTCAAGGTGCTGGGGAGTAGATATCGAGGAGATGTCAGGTGTAAGTTTTTTACTCAGAGAGTGGTGAGTGCGTGGAATGGGCTGCGGAAACGGTAGTGGAGGCTTATACGATAGGGTCTTTCAAGAGACTGTTAAGAGAGGTACATGGAGCTGAGTAAAATAGAGGCCTATGAGTAAGCCTAGTAATTTCTTTGGTAGGGACATGTTCGGTGCAGCTTTGTGGGCCGAAGGGCCTGAATTATGCTGTAATTGTTCTATGTTCTATATGTTCTTCATTTAAGCTTCCTGAACTTTGGTGAGGAACACATGGTTTTATTGTAAAGAAACTGATCAAATGGTATTGATTCCTTTGGCTTGGTGTTGTACCAATAGATCGACCTTTCCCTCGCCATTCACTGCAATTTTATTTCCATCAGCCACAAAGAGACGTTTAGAAATCGGACATCAAGATGACAATAGAGTAAGTTTAAAATATTTCCCTCCCTTGAATTTGACAATTCTACGAAATGATATTGGCTCTGCACTTAAATTAAACACCTCCACATCTGGCCACGTTCACCTTGTCCTGTACAATTTGCAAACTATTCATACTATAAATTTCGATATATACACCAATGACCTACCGTTTACGAGTGTCAAAATAAAAAAAATGAAAATCACATATGACGGTGTTTATTCTAAACATTTCTTCCTTCTGTAAAATTCGCAGGATGTGTTGTCAACATGGAAATAATCAACATTGACCTTCTCCTTCAGTCGTGTTCAAATAACAAAATCAGAACACTGAACTCTATTCATCAAATGATTTTACGCAGCATCAAATATACTTATGTTTCCCGCTGCTGATTTTCTCCCTTTATTCATCTATTTTACTAATATCTTCAAATTACAAAGCTGGCATGCCGAGAGCCACTCGCGTTCTTAATAATCATAGAGTAAACATTCAGCGACTCAAAAGTAATTTCTTCAATGACATGTATCGCTTTCTGAAATTAAAATGAAATCTTTTTTCAATCTTTTTATTCAGTTTCAAATTAATTCTAATTCATGTACATAACATTAATGAATATACATATGATGCAAAGAGGTCGGAAAAACAATAATAACAGTTAATATTTATACTCACAAGGAGTAATATATGTAATCTGGACCACCCGCACTCTTACTAAGGGTACAGGATGGGGAAAGAATTGAAAAGAAATGTAATTATATGAAGAGAAAACCCACAAATCAAAAAAAAGACTATAATATTAAAAAATAGCAATACAAAATCTTCAAAGAAAAAAAATGGACTGATATTTCTTCGATTAAAGAAACACATTCTTATGTCCTCAGCTCCGCTCCTCTATATTCAAAGGTTATTGAAGGGGATTCGAAAAAGGTCTGCTAAATCATTTATATATGAATATGTTTTATCTTCTTTAAAGCAGTTTTCATTGCACAGACGTGCTTTAAAAATGTATCGCTGCAAAGCTTCAGTTCCACATTCAAATCGACATTGTGAATGTTCAAATCATTTTTTTATCAATCACATGAAGAAGCAGCAAGGACTTTGAATTCTATCGAGTTAGCCGTAAAAATAGGAGAATATTTCTTCTGTTATTGGGACACATAAAAACCAAAACAACTGAACGGAATTTCCCAATACACGCACAGATAGAAGTATCTGTCACTGGACAAAACGAAACATACGCCTATCTGGAAATGATGCACATCAGGGAGGATAACAAACAGAAACAGCGTGAAGAACGTTCTGTACATGCATAGTTGACACACGATTCACACGTGCAAGCGATACACTGTTACCTCCCTTTGTGTTCAGGATCCGTTCCCAAGAAAGAAAGCGAACATAAAATCAGGGCTAAAATGGGGTCGTTGCAGTATCAGTATTTAGAAAGATGGGTTACTGGCGGTGTCCCTAACTGGCGGTGCGTGTTGCAATGTCAAGAGCCCATTTGCAGTGCTTTGTTTGTTTTTAGAAGTCGTATCATTGCAAAGCTTCGTGAACAATGGACATTGTGTCTAATCAGAAAATATAGTATTATATTGAACCACGAATAAAATGATAGCATACTTCTTCAGTTTTCCGGAATCAATAATGTCTTCGTCAATTTTTAAACGCTCATAGAATTAAATTAATGCTTAACCATACTCTGACAGATAGAACGAACTGTCGCTAGCGACAGGGTGGCGTATTCTGATTCGCTGCAGGGACGATAACAAATGTAAACAGCGTGAGAGATGTCATGTATACGTACAGGTAACACTCAATTCACACGTGAAAACAATACACTGGAACCTCTCTCAGTGCTCTGGTTGCATTCCCAGGAACGACGGTGAAAACGCAATCAGGGCTTAAATTTCCTCTTTGCAGCCTAATATTCAGAGAGATGCGTTATTGACGGTGCAGCTGTCGGAATCTTGCCCTGTCTGCGTGTGTGCTGCAGTGACAAGAACCGATATGTCAGGATCCAAGTGCGAACAGCTGCTGTCATGTTGCGCTGTGCTGCTGTGCGGGGCAGCTCCACAGAAAGAAGCTGGTGACAATTCGGCATTGACCTGTCCCACGGCTCCGTATGCAGGGGAAGCCTGTGAGGGACGGTGTAATGCATGGCGGGAAGACGGTGTTTTCAGGGCTATAACCAGAACAGCGTGGGGAGTGCAGTCTATTGTTGAAGACTGCATTGAACTGTGTGCTTCCAAACTCCCCGTATTCAATGAACTGGCATCACATAATGTTGGATGTGATGAAAGATGTGTATTCCCATTTGTTTTGCTGGACTGCAAATCCTTCTCCAACCAGAACATCAGCACGACAAAGAAAGAAGATCCCGGCCTCTCCCATTACCTCAAGCAGACGGTAAACAAAGACTTCAGAAATGGACGGCTGTCAACATAGAGAATAGGCGCTGTGAGTCCCTAGGATGCAACCGTGAGCGAAACAAATCATCAGTGATCGGGCACACATTCTCCAAACACCACCCAATGCCGGCCTTCTTTGGCACCCTGTACAGGAAGCACCAGCAGGAAATTCATTCCTGCCAGAGCAGCAGCACAAGGCAGGGTTTCCCGACCATGTTTCCGGTACTGCAGCAAGGAGGACAGCGAGGGCAAGGAGGGCTTGGATTCTTGCCAAATTACAAATGCGCAGAACGATCGGATCTCTTGTTGAAAAACATGGAGATAAGTACCTGCCAGTGTTGGTACTGGGGGACCAAGATGGCGAGAACAAATCTATCTCAGTACGGTAGTGCAAACCAAGCTTATCAGCCGAATCGTGGAATTGGGTTATTCTCGTTATTTATTTAGTTTTTTTTTCATTCACTTTTAAGTACATTTTAAATGTTCTAAATAGTTTAATGCAGACAAAACAAAATGTGGCAGGCAACGATGTGACGTCCGCTGCGTTGAATGCAACACCATCCAAGAGAGATTGAAACCTCAACACAACGAAACATCTAATGAACAACGTGAAGCCCAGTAACCAAATTCGTGTGGATACCAGTAAAGTTTCAAATTATGTGTCAGCTACAGATGTTGGCACGCAGCTTGTTTCCTTAACTCTCACGCGTTCCCCTTTTCAGCCACCTTTCCCCATCCACGTCGTGGAACGATTCCTTGATTGTCCATCAAACCCAATATTACAGTTGTGGCGACTGACAGCATTGCTGCCATTCCATTTGACTTCAGCATTAAGTTTGCACAGGGTCAACTTTTGCTTACGAACTATTAATTTGGCTCATGTTCAAACTCCAGATATAGAATGCCCTGAAAGTGGCGTCACAGGTAGTCAGGGTTGTCAAGAAGGCTTTTGCAGCCTGGCATTCATAAATCAAAGTATTGAGTATAGGAGTCGGGATGTTATGGTAAGGTGGTAAAAGTCACTGGTGAGGCCTAATTTGGAATATTGTGTGCAGCTCTGGTCACCTAACTGGAAGAAGGATATCAGTAAGATTGAAAGAGTACAGAGGAGATTTACTAGAATGTTGTCAGGTCTTCAGGAGTTGAGTTACAGGGAAAGATTGACCAGGTTCGGACTTCATTCCTTGGAGCGTAGAAGAATGAGGGGAGATTTGATTGAGGTTTACAAAATTATGAGGGGCATAGACAGAGTTAATGCAAGTAGGTTCTTTCCACCTAGATTAGGAGAGATAATTGCGAGAGGGCATGGCTTTCGGTTGAAAGTAGAATGGTTTTGGGGGAGCATTGGGGGAACTTCTTCACTCAGAGAGTGGTGGGATTGTGGAACGTGCTGCCATCTGATGTAGTAAATGCGGGCTCAGTCTTAAGCTTTAAGCATAAATTGGATAGATATATGGACGTGAGAGGTCTGGTGGGTTATGGACTAGGTGCAGGGAAGTGGGACTAACGGAATAACGTTTCAACACAGACTAGAAGGGACGAATTGCCTGTTGTCTGTGCAGTATTCCTCTACGGTTCTATGGTTCTAATGTCAACGCGGCATTGACAAATGCTTCAATTCCAATGGCATGGTTAATTGTTGAAATATTAGGTATGTCTTTTTTTAAAATTTACCATAGGAGCAGAAATAAAAGATCTTATCACCCCCGTAATATTGAGTTGAACGTCCATTCATGAATTCCAGCGTTTCGATATCCAGTCATGCCGCTGAGTAAAAACATCATAGACATTAATGCTGAAAAGAAACATATTGCTGGAAGGTACCTTCCAAGTAGTTTGTGAATATTTTCGGTAAGAAATATAGTTATATAACTTGTAATTATGACAGGGAGGAAATATTTCCTGAGAATTATATTCAAAACGTCAATTTATAAGTCTAAAATCACAATTGAAGTAAACACATCATTCCTTCGTCAACATCCATCTGAGCTGGAATTTTTCGAACGTTTCCAATATGTTTCACGATGTGCGTTTCACTGAATAAAGGTTTGAGTAACAAGTTAAAACGTTTTGCACAGAAGTAAGTGTGACCCATTGTTGAGACAGCAGTAAATCCAAAGCTGGTGATAGATTGCAAAGAAGAAAAGGATTTTTTTTTCTGAAAAATGGTTTTCGATTCAGAGACCTTCAAAATATACATGGATCCAGCAACTAAAACGAGTTTAAGGTGGCAACCTTGCAACTGTAAGTCAAAGTCCTCCTCGCTGGAATGCACTGTCTACCGTTGAACCAAACAAATTACATAATATCTTAAGTTGCATCGTGGTTATGTTGAGTTTACTGATACAGGATAATTATCAATAAAATGCCCATGCTATTGTTATTACTTTATCAGGTCTGCCCCTAAGTTCCACAACTATTTGCAAATGGTGCAATGCAATTAAATACATTCTGTCAGCCCCATTGTTCCGTAAGCAATATGTTCTTCGTGCTTTTATTCATTCTTTTTAAAGTCGCTTTAGTGAATGCTATATTAAATTGCAGATCATTCTCATATGTTCTGAAGCGGAATGCACCCACATAGAGAAAACCTTTAAAAAAGAAGCAAATGCCTTAAGGCGAATCGCAACAAAACCTCTTAGAAAGCAACATGACCTCTGGTATTATTTGACCAGGATGTATTCAAATTGCATGCAATAATTTCAGAAGAAAATTCCACGGACCATGGACGACCAGCGTTTACCCAGTTCCATTTGACATAGGTTCAAGCTTCCTTTTCACTCCGCAATAATACAGCCCACATCGGACGCACTGATACTTAGGAGTTGATAGGTGGCCTTTCCTTTCTCCAGTGGCGAAAAAAATGTTTTATTTTGTCGGGTACTGATTTCAAAAACTCGCTCTCTCCAACTTTCCACCAGTAAAGATTAATGCCTGGATTTTCTATTAAAAAAAACTGACTCCGCAATAGAAAACAGCGTTTTCACCTACCATCCTGTACATTCGATGGGGGACAACAACACTTTCATCTGAGCTTCTGTAATCGCTGAATGGAAATAAATGCAAATAAGATTAGTATGTAAGAATTAAACACGATTTACTCAAAATATTGTTCCATTTCTCACAGGTAAGGATATCTGTCAAACAAAAAATGGAATATTTCGGTGAGATCGAAATTGCATTCGAAGTGGGAAAGGCACCTTGTGCTGCTTTATGCCCAAGGTACCCTATAGCTTACAGGAATACCATTTACAGTGCCAGTGGCCTTGCGTTAATAATCAGTTACCTTCAACATCCATCTCCTGTGACCCTTAGTTTTTAATTGCACCTCAGCCATTTCTATCTGCATTCAAATCTTTTTTTCCTGTTCAGGTATGCTCAATGTAATCAAGAATTT
Organism: Pristis pectinata; assembly: GCF_009764475.1. Taxonomy (NCBI): domain Eukaryota; kingdom Metazoa; phylum Chordata; class Chondrichthyes; order Rhinopristiformes; family Pristidae; genus Pristis; species Pristis pectinata. The sequence continues at coordinate 51,090,361 of NC_067417.1, forward strand.
CTTTCCACAGTGCTTTTCTTTTTAAGTCTCGTCCTGTTTCTTAACTAATTTCAGTGCCTTTGTTTCCAATTAATTTGCCTTGTTAGCTGCTGACAAGCCCCAAAATATTGACAAGTATTTTCCGTGCTCTTAGGACAATGTTCAGTCCACCTTTTGTGCTGACTACTTCCACTTCTCCGTAAAACATGTGGAATAACCGTGTGAGTTTCGTTACCTACTAACTGAAAAGTGCAGCAGATCTTGTAAGACACAATCCTTGTTTTTAAAAACAACACACGTCTTCAGCACTTCAGGAACAGTAGTTCAGAGGAATTACTGGAGGTCTATAACAAAATACGTTTCATACAGAATCACTGTAAAGCCCATGTTTAATATTTACAGTTTCCTCTTCGTCTTGAAGCTTATCGCCATATCGTGCTCTCTCTGTATTCAAAAATGTCCTGGATTCCTTCGGATCTCTGTGATATATCACAGAAGCCCAAGACAAACGTTTATATATGCCCATGGATTAGTGATACAGCCTCAATTGTATTATTGCAGTGCACGCGAGTGAATCCTTCAGAAAATTCTGTTGTTGGATACAATTAAAGGAAACGGCAGTTCTCCATATATTACAAGAGATTCAACAGAGCAATGCATTAATATTGCCGCCAGGACGTCTTTGGACACAGTGAAGCTCTAAACAAAGTAATCCTATATTTTGCAATCCTGAGCGGTTCTGGCATATTGTTCAAGTATAAAAGTTCAATTCTTGACCTTTTGGTCAACATAGTAACGAAACAGTGGAGAACGAAATAGCGCCAGAAAGAAAATGGATAAAATGACGACTACATTTTGGTTTTCGAATTCGAATTCTTTCGAATGGCTTTTATTCTGCCATTTATGTTTTCTCTATTAAGCAAGAATCAAAAAAGTAAAATTCCATTTATACTTACCTATGCGAACATCTCAAAGATCAATACCCAGGGAAGAGCAATCATTTTAAAGAATGGAACAGACTGAAATCAAGGTACTGACATTGACATCTGAAAGTCTGAAAACAGGTCTTACCCCGACCTCATTTAAACGGACAAATGATGACGCATTAATCTGATTTCCAACGACCGTAGATAAAATGCACAAAACTTCATAAGAAATACATAGAACAGCACAGAACAGGAACATGGCTTTCGGCCTACGATGTTGTGCCGAACTCATTAAACTGGTAATTAAATCCCTAAGAGTATAATCCCTTCTGCCTACATAAATAGCACGTAGATTTTAGGAAATTTCTACTGTTGCTGATGGTTTTAATAAATTCAACGTAAAAGTTATCATTATTTCTGTGATTTCATTTAGACAAATGTCTATGTTGATTTAAATATATGGAAGATAAAATCGTCACAGAGCAGTCTCAGTCGAGAATCTGAGTTGCACAAGATAGGGCATATTAAGTGATTGGGGACCATATGTACAATGAGCTTCGATTTGAAATTTTCCTTATCCCTGTTGAGAATCTGAGAGAAAAAAGTCAAGAAAAAGCGTTTTACTGGCTCAATAATTAATCAAACAATATCAGTCATAACGCAACGTTGAGTGAATAAAAGAAAGGTAAAATACACCACGGGTATTTAACGACGACTATGCTATAGACGTTGAACAATAACTAGGAACATGATAGAATTTATTATGTTTCCACGAAACAGATACATGTGATTTTCCATATTCCTTGAGTGAACGTGGAAACTGACTGCAGCCAATACCGTGCGAGTACTGCACTGCAGTGTTGCAACAAGAAGATGTACGACTAACGTTCGAAATACCAGTACGGAAATAAACGATTTCCTGTCTTTATCTGAAGACAGCAACGTATGTCACCCCTTTTTTTGACGGCATTATCACGGGGAATTGGACGGCATTGAACGGCGGTAGCGTAAACTGTAGGGACAAAACTATTACTTCCTGTATAGCCAATTTTCTCGACCAAAGACAGTCTAATTTTAAAAAGACCTGGACAGACATCAGCTGCAATTGAAAAATGTGACCTTTGCTGTTTCACCAACTTAATCACTTGCATACTGCCGTGAAATATTATGTAACTTTGAACCAAATAAAATAATCACAGCAATCAAAAGACTCAAAATTTTAATCGGCATTATAACGTGGCATATCATTGGATAACAATTAAACAATTTATTGCTTATCCATCAATCTTCTTAAAGTATCTGGAAAATAAAAGCTGAGAATACTGTAAATATGAAAGAAAACGAGAAAATGCTGAGAAAATTCAACAATTTCAGATAATCAACCTTTCCCCTTTGATAGAAGCAGCCAATCCAGATGGAGGGTTAGGCAGCTCCAACATTAACACGTTCTTTGTATCTCATCTGTTGCTGTTGTATTTGCTGAATATTTGCAGAAATTGCTCTTGTTTCAGATTTATAGCTCGCTCTTGTTTTATCACTTTTCCACTTTTGATACAAATTCATCCACCAGAAATGTAACCTCTGTTCTCTCCACAGATGCTGCTTGCTCTGAGGAGTATTTCCAGCATGGAACAGTTTCAGAACGCTTTCTACTATCTCTATACGATCCTATGCATCTCTCTGTATCTATATTCCAGACAGGTCAGCTTTGTAGGCAACAAATATTAAATTTGTGCCACATACCAAACTTTGTCTCCAACCTATCGCAGACACCCGCTTTCTGCCTTCTGCCTCTCCTGCCCTGTGCAAGATTAAACTCACTTGTTTTGCCAGATTTCTAGTTCTAATGCCTCTTCATCCGTCTGGAACAATGAGCATTCCTCCTCACTACGTGTCTAACGCCTAGCTAAGCATTTATCACTTCTGTTTTATTTAGAGACATAGGGTCATGCAGCAAAGAAACAGGCCATTCCGCTGCCACATCGACCAATCAACATCCGTCCATATTAATCTGATCTTCCAACGTCTGGAACTGCAACCGTCTGTGTCAAGAAGATTCAAATTATCAAGTCAGCAACTCTGCCACCACTACTTAGCAGTCTACGAGTGAAGAATGTCCCGCTCAGATGCCTTCTGAGTTTCTTACCCCTTCCACACATCTATGCCCTTCTCCACACACACACACACATACACACACACAAACACACACACGCACACGCGCGCACACACACACACACACACAAACACACACACACGCACACACACACACACACACGCACACGCACACACACACACAAACACACACACACACACAAACACACACACACACACACACACACACACACACACACACACACACCAAGGTGAAAACTTGTAAATTAATGGAACTAATGGCTGACAAATCCCTAGTACCTGATAAACTATCTGCCACTGCACAAAAGAAAATGTGCTTGGAAACAGCGAGAGTTGAGGTAGTCATCTGCCAAAATACGCCAAAAGAAAGGAAGGCGATCAGAGACTTGAACAAATGTTACCCATGCTTTTAAAAAGGAGGCACCCACGCACGGAACAAAATATTGGTGGTGTGTTTTAATTCCCTCACCAAATCACCGTGAATAGCTGGGGCCCAAACATTGATCCTTTCAGAACCCGAATGTTCAGCAGCATCATCCTGGAAAAAAGGCAAGCTAATTCTACCTCTTTGTTTCCTGCCTGTGAACCAATTCTCAGTGCAGGCCAGTACCTTACCCACGTTGGTATCTGCTTTAATTTTTTATCACTCTCCTCCTAATTGAGACGTAACCAAAAGCATTCTGAATGTCCAAAAGAAGCATATCAACTAGTTTCCTATAATCTCTTCTATTATTCACAAAAAAAATCCAACAGACTTGTAAGCCATGAATTTACTTTCAGAAGCACATGCTTCCTTTGTTTAATTGCGTTAATTCTTTTTTAGAATGTATTATAACATTTCCCGATTGCTGATGTTCGTCTTATTGTTGTGAACCCCCACCCCCCACCACCACTACCACCCCTGTATTCTTTCATTGCTATTAAACTATTTCCGCCTTCTAATCTGTACGAAATCCCTTGTACTCTGAAGAAATTTGGAGAGTGAGTAACTGTGTATTTGCAATATTCAGGCCCTGGGAATCTGTCAATCTTCAGCCCCATTAACTCATGGTATTATTTCTTTCTTAATATTGATTATATTCAGACCATTCTCAAAAGATCATTATTTCCCGAACGTATCTGGGAGATTATTGGTGGCAACATTGTCGAAGGCAGTTCAAAAATACGTGTGCAATCGTTCATGCATTAGTTTGCTTTCAATATGACCTTCCCCCTTGCCTGATGGTCGCGACCACGCAGTTGTATTAGCTCCCCACTTTGCCACTGATATATTTACAACAGATTATGCATCAGCTTTTATCTTCCCTAAAAATAACTCAGTATTCCATGGTCCCCTCATAATATATCTGTTCGTTTTCCTTTGGTAATTTCTCAGCAGTAACCTTTTGTTCTGCGTGAATATTTCTGGTGCTGTTGAATCTTTTCTCTTGGTCTTAAACTGTGAATGATTTCACTTTGTAAGTCCTGGTTGACCCATATTTCCTAACTAGCCTTCAGGCCAGCAATCATGAATAATTGTAAATCTTGTATATGTTCTTCATGCATTGGCCAATGCCGGCTCACTTCAACCCACGTAGTAAAGTTCCCGAACTAACATCGACAGCCCACGGTTCATAACTTCGCAGTTTCCTTTGTTCAAATGAAGAAACCTAATTGTAATTTCAAAAATATCATTCCCGATCTAACTGATGTAGTCCATCGTGCTGTACACGATCTTCCCAAAGGAACCATGCACAAGAAGATATTTAATTATTTACTTATAAATAAACAATATCCACACTGGGATAACTGTTTTTATTTGGCTTTTCAACATACCGGTTGAAACCCCATTGCATCACGCACCAGGGATTCCTCTTCCTCAGTATTACCGCCAAGTTGGTTTGACAAATCTATATGTAAGGTAAAGTAATCCGATATTACAGTTGTACTGTTCTTGTTCAGGCCTCCAACATGCTGCTTAATTCTATCCTCAGCAGTATCAATAATATTTGGAGGCCATTGCAGTAAATCAAACGTTCTTTATCTGAATGAGAACATCTGTCGAAGATGGTTCATCAATTGGTAACCACTAGCGTAAAGAAATGAGTATTATCTGACAGCCATTGCACAGTTGTGACTTCAGGCTGATCAACCACTTTAAATAAATATTGAGACTCACTTGACATTTTGGAAGAAGCAGAAAGGGAGGGTAAATGCTGCTCAAGCGCACTGCAGCTGTGAGGGATCAAATCTGCTTCGGAGTCTCAGAATTAAATGGCAGTTAAGGTAAGAAGTCAGTGGTAGGTGAGTCCTGTTACTCTCCCCTGCTACTCCACCCACCCACCCCACCCCCTGAGAAGTAATTATTTCGCAGGACAGATTAAATAACAACAATTAGGCCAGTTGGTTTTAAGTTTAAATGATAAGAGGTATTAACTTTGGTGTGGTTATACTCAAGGCCTCCCATATTCAGTGCGAATTAGACGTACAGAGAGGTAAGTAAATCTCGGAGAGGGCTAAAAGCAGATGGGTGGTTGGAGGGGAGAATGTTAACATTCCCAGTATTGTCACAGAATGACTCAGAGAAAGAGGCTCAGATGGGGCAGACATTATGAGACAGTATGTAGATATCTATGTAGTATGTAGTATGTACCTATCAGAGAAGATCCTGTACTTCACCTTATCTTAATAAATAAAACCGGTCAGGTTGTGGAAGTGTTAGCTGGGAAACGTGTTTTAACTTATTATCAGAAGTATAAATGTAGTTATGGGAAGGAATAATTTTGACCCTCAAGTTGAGCTCTTGAATTTCGAGAAGATTGAGCGCAAGATAGGATCAAGCAAAATCAAACTGGAAGCAGCTGCTTGCAGGTGGATTAACATCTGACAGATTGTAGGATTTTAAAAGAGAGGTAGCAAGAGGTCCTGACCGTCATGCTTTGGTAAGGCCAAAGGCGGAAATCCCAATTTTAGGGAATCTTGAATGGGAAAGAATACTGAAGGTTTGGTCAAGTCAGGCTGAACATGTCGTCCACTCCCAGAGGACAAATATGGAAAAGGGTGATAAAAACAAACAATATGGTCTACTATCATAGATTGATAACTGATACAGACAGAGAAACCAAATTACCTGAAATAGAATTCAATATTGAGACCAGATGAAAGGGCACGCCACGGTTCAAGAAAAAGGAAGACAGTTCTGATGTGCCTGTACAGGAAGTCTTTCGATCGAAACAAGTATAATGGAGAGAGAAGGACTGGGAGAATGAAGTGGAGTCCTGACCGGAGGCAGAGTCCAAGGAATAGCAGTTGAGACCGCTCTCCGTAGACTTGTAACGAATGTTGGCACCCTGTCTCCGAGCGACCTACAATAAGGTAATATTGAGACTTTACCTCTGTGAAGATGAGAGCAGGGTGCAAAATTGGCAGCAAATATAGTGGACGTGCCCAGTTCGATAGGAACACAGGAGGCAGCAGTAAGTTATACCGGGAAATAGATGAGGTAATGGCCCCGAATAGGACTGAAACAATACTGTTCCACACATCCCACAAAAAGTCAGACATTGCATGGTCCCATATATTTTTCCATAGTTACACCTCGAATGCGATGAAAGTGAGGATAGGTTATGGACGTGGGATGTGGGATGGGGGTGTAAAGTGATTGTCGGTCGATGGTAAAGATGAGTCCACGGAATTTCAAACGGCCAACCTGGAGCAGGGCATGAGGAGTGTCATTGGTATAAATGCGAAGAAACAGGGCCCGTGGGTAAAGGTAATGCCAGGTTAGGAAGAAGTAATTCCGATGGGCAAGAGTAGACTGAAACAATGGGTTTGCCATGGCTTACCTGCTTGCCGATTTTGGGAATATATGCTTATAAAAGACATTTCCTTAACCATAGAACCATACAACCATAGAACAATACGGCACAATACAGGCCCTTCAGCCCACCATGCTGTGCCGCCATTCAAACCACACCTATGCCTATCTTACCCCTTCCTCACACATATCCCTCTAACTTAAATTCCTCCATATGCTTACCTTCGGTAGCCAAACAGTTCAGCGAATAACTCAGCTAACTTTAGGGGAAAAAAAGGTAATTCTATGTATATGCTGCACCGCTGAAATAAAGGGTAAACGGGGCGCACATAATTAACATTCGAGGGTCACCCTGGAACTCGCTGTTTAATTGTAATACAGCTGATGAACTACAATGTGATTACTCTTGTCTTATGATGTAGGAATCTTGCATCTATTCCTTAGCTGTGCTATGTAATTTTACTTCATTTGTGTGCAAAAGGACTTCCAGAAATCGAAGCTCATGATGAAAATCGGGTCAGGTCAAATGTTTCCCGTCTCTCGTATTTGAAAATTCAACGAAAGTTTTCTGGTTTTGCGCATACATTCGACACATTCAAATAAGACCGCGTTTAGTCTTGGCGTTTCCTTGTTCACCGTGAATAAAATTCACAATATCTTAAAATGTGAAATTCACTGTGCATAGTTTAAACGTGGTTTAAAAATAGTTTATACAACAATGACACATCTGTTTAATAGTAGTCAAGAAAGTCAGAATGACCTTGATCTGTTTATATCAAATGATCCCAGGTAATATCATATACCATTTCAGTTTCCATTGATGATTCTTTTTCTTTTCATTTTCATCCATATTTACTAACGTTCTTATTATTTACAGAAATGGCAACCTCAGATCTAGTACCAATATTAATAATAATAATGTAAACATCCATGAGTACAGACTTAAGTACTTCTCTGGAAATTATGGTGTTCTGAAATTATAAAAGAAAGCGTATATATATAAAAATATATTTTATCTTCATTCAAGTTATCTGTAGTGAAAGCCATTTGCCACTCATTGTCCAGTTCCCCTGTTGATCAATATCCCCCTGTAATCTACGATAAACTTCTTCACTATGAACAACATCTCCAAATTTTGTGTCATTTACCTTGGCATTCGCATTTAAATCATTTATATAAACAGCGAATAACACGGACCCCAACACCGACCCTTGTGACAAAACAGTATCATCGGATTCCATGATAAATGCTCGCGTATTCATGAAGTCAGTGGTATTACTGTAATTTTAGTGCCACACATTAGCCAGGCCTTGTCACCTTAACAAATCCAATTCTTTTGACAGATTTTTTGTTGATGTTCAGTAAATGAAGCACTATTCAGGTAAGTGTCGCAAAGATGAAAGTTCAGCGATGAAATGGTCACTGGCAGAGAAAGCAGGATGATCCGAAAGGTTTGCTCTTTCTAGCAACTTCGTCATATTATAGGGACGCCGTGAATGCTCTGGAGAAGCTGCAAAGGAGAATGAGCAGCACGTGCCTGGAATGTAATGTTTCTCTTCTGGAGATTTACTGGACAGGCTGAACTTGTTTACCTTTGATGGAGAAGACTGAAAGGGGCTGACAGGTGCTTACCGGATGTACAAGACCTTAAGTTCAATGCACAGGGCGGATAGTGAGAAAATGTTCTTGACCGAATCAACGAAAGAGCAGATGGAATAGGGTTAAGATGGGTATAAAATCTATAGAGAGGATCTGGGGAAAATTATATTTTTCACTCAAAGGTTTGCTGAAGTCTTCACTGCTCCATTTGACCAAATGGTGGAGTAGTACTCGCACGCCGTTCAGGAAGCATCTCGGCCAACATTAGGATCGATAAGATATAGAAGGCCGAGTTGATAAATGGTATACAGTTGGAAAGCCTGCAGAATTATCGGCATACACATGATTGCCGAAGCACCGCCGCTTGTGCTGCAGGATACCCTGACTCTATGGTAAGCACCAGTCGTTAAATATACAAAATGTTGAGCGTTCAAACATATTTCCATAATTCACTCCCAGGGAAGTCATAGCAGCATTTGCAAACAGAGTATATTCCTTTGAAGCTGGCCTCATTAACCTGCCCGTTGCTGTGGAAATGCGTTAAGTCCAGTGGCCGAATAACAATGGCTAAAGATTGCTGATTTGTGTAGTTCATGACACTGCTGTCCGTTGAGGAGAGATTCCAGACGCACTTCCCATCCGATCTCAGCATTGCAGCAGGGAGGTTTGCGGGCACGATGTTGCATAAAAAATAATAAGTACGTGTAAATAGTCCTTTCATTTTATTGTAATGTTATAGATTATCTATGAATATGTCAATATTTTTGCTGAAATTTCATAATTGTTTTCGTCATTTACATCGACTCCAGTAGCTTCTCCTTGGTAGTAACAGTTAAAAGTATGCTAAAGCTGTTAAAAGTGACCTGTCAATGATGGCGCGAATATCCCAACGCAGAATTACAGGGTATGATACATAAGGCCTTGCCGTTCCTCAGGTCGTGTCTCGTTCGTGGAATGCGCCTCGTGTGCCGGGATTCAGTTGGTGCAGAATCTGCTACCGGATCGAGTCCAAGCCGGCAAAGAATACTGGGGTTTAGTCTAGTAAGAAGGTCACTCCAGCATGACTGGTAGTTTTCAAAACGCATTAATTTGCTGCTTTGAGCCGAAATGTGCCTGCTGTGTGCTGGAAGCTCTGGAGATATGATCAAGCTTTAAAGAGCCGTGAGGCACACAGTGTAAGATCCCAGAGTACCACATTTCCAGATGAATCAAATTACATGAAAGAAACTAGTGAACATCTCTGCACCCACTGCCGCAGGACAAAGAAATCCCTGATTGGTTAATTAAATCACAATTTTTGATGGTACCAAAGGTGTGATTGGTCAATTTCATAAAATTGATATAATATCAAACAATAGTGCTTTTGATTTTTTATGGTGTCATGTTTGGCGGCTGGCAATCATAGAGTAGAACCATAAAAGAATACAGCACAATACAGGCCCTTCGGCCCACCATTGTGTGCCGACCTTCAAACCGCACCTAAGACTATCTAACCCCTTCCTCCAACTTATCCCTCGATCTTAAATTCCTCCATATGCTTATCTAACAATCTCTTGAACTTGACCAACGTATCAGCCTCCAACAATATCCCAGGCAGCGCATTCCAGGCACCAACAACTCTCTGGGTGAAAAAACCCCCTCTGACATCTCCCCTGAACTTCCCACCCATTAAATTAAAGCCATGTCCTCTTCTTTTCAGCATTGGTGCCTTGTGAAAGAGGCGCTGCCTGTCCACTCTATCTATTCCTCTTAATATTTTGTATACCTTTATCATGTCTACCGGCATCCTCCTTCTCTCCAATGAGTAAAGACCTAGCTTCTTTAGTGTCTCCTCATACTCCATACTCTCTATTCCAGGAAGCATCCTGGTAATATCCTCTGCACCTATTCGAACGCCTCCACATCCTTCCTATAATGAGGAGACCAGAACTGGACACAGTACTCTAAGTGTGGTATTACCAGAGTTTTGTAAAACTACGTCATTACTTCCCGGCGCTTAAACTCGATCCCACGAATTATGAAAGCTAACACCCCATAAAATTTCTTAAATACCCTATCCACCTGTGTGGTAACTTTCAGTGATCTGTGGATATGATCCTCCAGATCCCTCTGCTCCTCCACACTCCGCAGTATCCTGCCATTAACCTTGTACTTCGCCTTGGAGTTTGTCCTTCCAAAATGTACCACCTCACACTTCTCTGGATTGAACTCCATCTGCCACTTGTCAGAGCAGCTCTGCATCTTATCAATATCCCTCTGTAATCTTTGACAGCCCTCCACATTATCCACAACAACACTGATCTTTGTGGCATATGCAAACTTGCTAACCCACCCTTCCACCCCCTCATCTAATTCATTAATAAATATCACAAAAAAGTAGAGGTCCCAGAACAGATCCCTGTGGGACACCACTAGTCACAGCCCTCCAATCCGAATGCACTCCCTCCACCACAACCCTCTGTTTTCTACAGGAAAGCAATTTCTGAATGCACACAGCCAATCCTCCCAGGATCCCTTGGCCTCTGACCTACTGAACAATCGACTATATTCGAATAAAACATCCAAACGGCTGAGCATAGACATCGTTTTCAATGTTCTGGAAAATGTCTTCATGTGTTTATCCTAATAACTCTACCATGATTTTTTTTTTATTTTTTTTATCACTATTCCTTTCAGGAATTGAGATTATACGGACAGTAACATAGAACGTCTTGAATTTCCTATTGTTACCATGTTTACCTTGTGACCCACTGAATCACAGCTTTCTTCAAGTGGAAACATTTTCTTGATGACTACCCAGAGATAGTTTAATCATTTTAAACCCACTGTCATCATTCTGAAAGGGCTCTGTCATGTCATTTCTCAGGTTTTTGTTTTCAAAATAAAAGTCCCAATCACTATCTTATCTTCCTTGGAGGGTGCAACAATTCAGCTCCTGCAAAATTCTAGAAACCTTCTGTGTGGATACTAAAGTATTCTTTCTAATAATAACGCGGGCAGAATTATTCAAAGTACTTCGTGTGTGCTGAAACTAGGGTGCAGTGCCAGATCAGAGTTACTTTTCAGTTTTCATTTCTAAGATAATAACGGATGGTACAATGAAAGCTATCAGTGCTAGTTTCACATTGCGGGGCGAGGACCAATGTGTGCTACTGGAAAGCCTAAACTAGGCCTTTCATTTTAATAATCTTTGTATCAGTCTCATTGGCAAGCACAAAGAGAGACTGATGAGAGGAAACATATCAGACGGAATACAAGTTGGGCAGCTTCAACAACATTGGGAAATGCAACTCGTTCTATTCCTGGTGTTCTGTCTCTCACCCCGAGGAGGATGGACAATTCACCGAAGGGACAGTCCTGTGGACACTACTTTAGAAATGCTTTCGTTTCCCCTAAAATTCTGGATCATTATTGTGACAGAAAACATTATTAAGGTTGGTGAAGAAGGCCATGAACATAACTCAGAGCCAAAGCTGGAGCAAAAGCTGGCAATACCACGGGATTGGGAGGCGCATTGGCCGTACCGCGGGGGGGGGGGGGGGGGGGGGTTACTTTCGCAACAAGATCTTGGCATCGGCCTAAAATCCTGAAAAGGCTTGAGAGCTTAACTGGAAACACAAAACATTTCAGGCACAAAGCGTTTTGGTTGTTATTGATAACTGAATACTACTTATGCATGCTTGTCACACTTCCAGCGGAATTTAATTCTATTAAAATTTCGTGTTGATTCCTATAGATTCTTCGCTACATTTCTTCATTTACAGATGAACGCTATGCTTTCTATTTACGTTTTGAAAGTCAAAATAAGGAATGTCTCCTACACGAGCCCCTATAGCTCCCGTCGACCTTGCGACTTCAGTCTCAATGGCCTACGCTAGGGCATCCTTCAGGAGAGTGAAGCCACAAAAATCATCTGGCTCTCACAGTGAATCTGCCCGAGTTCTTGAGATCTGTGTAGACCAACTGGCGGGTGCACTGAAGGACATCTTCATCCTTGCTTCTGTGGTCTCAGGTTCCCATCTGTTTCAATAGGGCATCTATAGTACCTGTCGCAAAGAAAGCGTGCTCACCTGGCTTCATGACTACCATCTGGTAGCAGGTATATCGAAAGGGCTTTTGGTACAAATCAATTCCTGCCGCATAAATGACCTCGATCGGCTACAATCGGCTTATCCCCACAACAGGTCAACAGCAATTTCTATTTCTCTGAGTCTGCACTCTGTTTTGGACCATCTAGATAACAGTAACACCTAAGTCAGGTTGCTGTTCGTCGATTATAGCTTAACCATCCCCTCGCAACTTATCACCAAGCTCCAAGACCTGACCTCTGTATTCTCCTTTGTAACTGGATCCTTAGCTTCATTGTCTACAGATCTCAGTCAGTTCATATTGGAAACCAAACCTCATCCTCATTGACCATCAACAAATGTGCCCCTCAAGGTTCAATGCTGGATCCACTGTTCTACTGTCTTTCCACCCACGACGCTGTGGCCGAGCACAGCTCCAATGACATCAACAAATTCTTCGATGACACAACTATTGTTGGCCGAATCAATGGTAGGTATGAGTCAGTATACAAGAATGGCACAGAATACCTGGTTGAGTGGTACCACGCTAACAGCATCATGCTCAATGTAAATAAAACAAAGGGACTAATCGTTGATTTCAGAAACGTGAAGTCAACAGACCACGTGCCATATGTCCTTGCTAGCGCGAAGGTGGTGATAGTTAGCAGTTTGAGATTGTTGGGCGTTAAGATCTTGAATGAAATTTGCTGGGCCCAACACATAGATGTAATAAAGAAGAAGGCGGACCACCACTTCCACTTTCTCACAAGCTTCATGAGATTTGCCATGTAACCAAATATTTTAACAACCTTCAACAGATGAACTGTTGAAAGCACCTTGACTGGTTGCATCATGTCCAGCGAAAGCATATCTAATACACTGGAAGGCAATAGGATGCAGAGAGTAATGAACAAAGCCCGGTCATCACAGGCACAACTCTCCCCTCCATTGGAAGTATCTATCTGAGGAGCTGCCTCAAGAAGGCGGCATATATTATTGAGATTCCATACCATCGGGGTTATGCCCTCTTATCGTTGCTACCGTCAGGCAGAAGCTATAGAATCCTGAAGTCCCACACCACTAGGTTCAGGAGCAGCTGCTTTCCTTCAGCCACCAGGTTCTTGAACCGACCTGTACAACCCTCATCTTATCTCACCAATGGAATACTACGAGCCACCCCTTGCATTGCCTTGGGCTTGTATCTGATTGCGTTTTTTTCGCACTAAAGTATTGTTTTGCACAGTGGTTTTTCTTCATCGTCGTGTATAATTTATGTATAATTTATGTATAACTTGTGCGCTGCTTTCTAAGGTCTGAATCTATGTGCCTATAACGTTGCTGCAAACAAGTTTTTCACTATACCTAGACATAACCATTCTTGCACAAATGACAATAGACCAGACTTTACTTGATTTTCCTTGCTGGACAAAGGGATCAGAAGCGCGATTAATGGGTCTTTGCGAATGGTTCGCAGTAACGGTTCGAGGAGGGTTAAGTGTTAGACAACCACAGAATTAAGATCGGATCTAAAAAAAATGTATTGTTTTGGCAGACCTTTAAAATAATCCCGTGATGTAAAATCAGGCAGAACATATTGAGCGCCAATCTTTCCTGTGCTGTCACATTGACGCTGATTCGAAAGTTTTCGATATTAATGTACATGGATCCAGTTCACTACTGACATGTTTAATGTTTCTCTGATCTATTTTTCAGGAACGGCAGGACTGATCATCAAACCATTCTGCAAGAATAACGTGTGATGGAAGCTGCTAGCTGCTTTCCGCTGATTCTGAAGATGTACATTCCAGCTTTCACAGTCTCTCCGAATCAGGACTTCTGCAGGGAATTCGATTTGCCTACACGAATATGAGTGGTTTTGTTGTTTATTTAACGATTACTGTCCTGAAATTAAATACATCGAAACTTCACAATCATTGCAACATAGAGGATGGAGGTGGACATTCCGTTACATAATGGACGTCCACATTCCCTAGTTTCTTCCGGAATTTTACCGTGCGCCTGGATAAAGACGTTGTCATTGTTCTGAAGTTGCGATGACCTGGTATGGGCACAACATTCACAATGTTGGACGGCAAATGTTTTTCCATTGTTAGGTACGACATATTTATCCAGATCCTCCTCCTCTCTCTATCACACATATATGCATATTCACGCATACGCATATATACACACAAACACACACACACACACATACACACACACACACACACACACACACACACACACACACAGGCTTGTGCGGTATGGTTGATAAGGGTTAACTAAGATATAACGGTTGAGAAAAACATATCATCACTGCTCTTCCTCCAATAAACTTACTTGCATCCTCGTATTTTGAAAGGATGCCACCAGAAACTTCAGTTCAGTCCGCGCCTCTGCTTCACATTGACATATGTCGCAATACAAAGTCTATGGGAACTGCAATGGATGTCAGTCTATTTATCTGCCGCTGCTCTTGTTTTTTCAGTTGCATCTGTTTTTTTTTTCCCTATTCATTGTGTCTCCGTCCATTTGATAATTATATTGCATGGAGATATTTAGAAAGGCAACAAGCTCTTTGACCCAAGTTGTAATGACCGTTCAACAGCTTAATTGAGCTCACCCCATTTACATTCTTTGGCCCAAATCCCATTAAACTCTGTAACCATCCACGTGCCCTTTGAATGCTGTAATTTTATCCGTCTGTACCACTTCCTTTGGAGACTTGTTCCATTTCCTCACCATCTTTGGAGTGGAAGAAATTGCCGTTCACTTCCTTCTCAATTCCAATATTCCCCCTGTCACTTTAAACCAATTTTCTCCTGTTTTGTACTGCCATTTTGCTTCCCTGGCGGACACTTTTGCTATTCATCTCATTTATGCTACACGCGATTCTCTAAAGTTTTGTTTGGTCACTTCAAATTCTCCTGGGAAAAAGTTGTGACCTATCCAGGTCCTCTTTATAACCCAATCCTACACGACATCCCCTACCCCCGAGTCTCAGTAACATACTCTTAAATATTTTGTACTCTCTCCAGTTTAATGAAATCCTTCCTCTGGCAGGGCGACCAGAACTATAGACAGAACTCTAAATGTGGCCTTACCAACATCTTGTACAAACGTCCCAACTCCTATACTCAATGTTCAGACCGATGAAGGCAAGAGCGCCAAACGCTTTCGATATTGCACTTTCCATCAATGTCTCCACTTTCAAGGAACACTCTACCTGTAGTCCTCGGTCTCTCTGTTTTATAACACTCCCCAGACCCAACCAACAGCATTGTCGTTCCGGCCCTGACTCGTCTTGTCAAAATGCAACATCTCGCATTTATCTCAAATAACTCCACCTACAGTCTCATTCAAGTCGTTAATATAAATGACCGTGGAACCACCACAGGACCCTGCGGCACACTACAGGTCACAGGCATCTCGTCTGAAAATCAACCTTCTACCTCATACCTTTATCTAGAACTTTCCAGAGGCTTCCCACTTGGGGAACGCTAACGGATATCTTTTGAAAACTATTCTGCACAGCACCCGTTGTTTCGTTTATCGCAATAAAGGAATTATTTCCCGAGGTATTTCTAACACTGTGGACCGAAGGGCCTGTTCCTCTGCTATACTGTTCTATGTGCTATATAGAGTTTCCTGAAGTTTTCATTCCAACAGTGTCAGACAGAATTCTAGACGTAAGACTCATTAGATCTCCCTTTGAGCAGGGTTGCCACAAGGCCATCATGGCCATGCTGTGAAGCCACCCTAATGTCCAAGCAATATTCCGAGATCCTTGTGAAGTCTCTGCTTTTGGCGATCTGGCTTCCCTCAGCAACCACTCACGCTTCGATGCTGGGCCACATGACCTTAACCGCTTTGCATGACACCAGCGCTCCAATCGCCAGCATCTTATCAGGTCATTTCGGAACCGCTTAAACAACCGGCTCCACAATATAGTCGGTGCTAATGTTATAACGTTGTATCAGTGAATTGAAATAACTCTATGTGTCTGATATCTGTGAAGTGCTCAGAAGCTTACTTCTGTTCGTGAGTACGACTGTACCCATTCTCGCACCTCCGCATTTTGAGCATTCATATTGCATGTTTTCATGGTCTATGAATCGTCTCATCAGGGACGGTGCACCATTCGTATAGCGTATTTCTCACTTCGGCAGTGCAGGGAGATATTTAGTAGCCGTAATAGTGATAGTTTAGCAGAGAGTCCTATATCTCTGTTTTGTGACATCACGATTCCCTTCCTATGCAAAGAACTCACATAAATTATGGCTCACATTCGTGCACATCCCAGTCAATCTTAATCTTCAATACACAACTGGAACCTTGCTCTTTAATATTAAACCCGGAACGGAAGGACGAATACACGATGAGTGCGCGAATCGTGAGTTGGTATTGCATGGCTTGTTAAGGTAAAAATAAACATAGGCGTTTTATTCTAGGCCCGGAAGAACAGCAGCATTTTTTTCCATTAGCAGTTCACACGCGGATGCGAGTTTCGGTTGGTTCAATTTTTGACAACTTAACTGTAAGCACTACTCTGGGTTCTAGCGTCCTCATCTATTAAACGTGGACATCAGAAGGCATAGCAACTCATGCAGTTCGTCACAGAATAAACCAGGTTGCGCATCTAATTTTCTCAGAAGAAGCTGCGGAAACCACAACGCTGTAAGTAAAACAGAAAATGCTGGCAATACTTGTAATTTCAGGTCGCATCAATGAAAATAATAATGGGGTTCCGTGGCGATTATATTACAGCAGAATTAAGAAATGTTAGAAATCCAACGTGATTTAAGTATCAAAAAGTGAGGGATGTTGTGTTGGAGAAATTAAAACGAACGGCAGAAACAGGGATGGGGCCAACAGAGTGTGGAAGTGCATCCAACTAATTCCTGATATGCTCTCCTGCTGCATTCAATACAAGTTCAAGACAAGCATTCCCTCTTCACTTATGCCCCTCAATTCCAGCTGATCATCAAGATTTGCAATTTTTGTCTACATTACACTCAACGTTCAATCCGTATCCTGTCCACGATCAACTCAATTTAGTGTTCAAACAATTAAAAAAATATATATATTACTCGCTCTGTTCGTGGAACATTCGCCTTTGGCGCGCGAAAATGGAAGAAATTTCGATTTGTGAATGTATGCTGCTCACCTTATTTCCTGTTACTGCATCTTTCTTCTTCCTTTCTACTCAAAAATATTTGTCGCTGTTCTATAGGGCCCTCGTTCCTCCTTACGTAAACAGTCAAAGGTTATGTGACATCATACACTGCATATGTGTGAGATTATAATAGATGTATAGCGCCTACTTGCCACATTTCACCATTCCTTTCACACTCACAACGAATGATCAACTTAATTTTAATTGCTGATATGTACAGCGACGGATTACTTCTATGCGTGTGCTCTCTCGGGATTTTGTTCACAGGTACACTTTACTTTCCTTTGTTAATTATTAAATATTTTGTCAAGTCGTGGCACACGAGTACATGCCGTGATGTAGTTTCTTTTTCTATTAATTTCATTCTTCTCATGTCATATTCCTCTGCTCAGATTAGAGACATAATCAGCAAACTGGCCTGTTAGTTCATCATGTCCATGTAGATCTATACCCATCTATATTCACCCCATTTGCCGACATTGGGAGCATATCCACATCGCCTTCAGTGATACTGGATAACCATGACAACAATAATTTGATGAAGGGGAGGGATTATGTTTGGAAAAGTCTGGTGTTACAGAACTGCAGCTAAACTTTCCCATGTGGGAATCAATTAAACTGAGTGTACACCGTTTATTCACAGCTGCTGTGGACATTTCGGGCAAGACGTCTTCTGTTATTGTACAGCAGACAGTGACCAGAGGTTCAAACGTGAACCAACGATGTCCGTTATCCGTCCAACTCCGTCAGTCAAAACGAAAGGTTTCCTGGTGGAGAGATGGAAATGAGATCTTCCCGAATAAAGAGACGGGGATCATGTTCATTGAAAAGGAAAGTGGCGCCTACCTTCAGCTCCTGAATGTAACAGTATCAGACACTGGAACGTATTACTGCGAAGTCAAATATGAGAATGGAACAGTTGGAAGGGGCCGTCAACAGAAAATTACTGTACATGGTGAGCAACGTTAGAATTATAAACGTGAAATAAATAATTGCTGCCCAATTTAAAATTTTCTTTAGCAAACGTTTTCAATGCAGAAGTACAAGTGAGTACGAGAGTGCAATTTTCCGACTGACCGGAAGCGACATGCTTAAAATTGAATAATTTCAACGACAGATTTCTATGAATTGTAGCATCTTGACAAAAGCAACAATGGTATTTGGTTGGGTAGATTCTGGTAACAGTCAATTCGTGACTGGGAAAAGAAGTGCGCTTTCAATTCGAACACTAAATGAAGAGATGTGAAAAATTCATATAATTTCCCTATATTATACATTTTTTTTCATAATTTAAAGGTAATAACCGAATCAGATTCGTGTTTCAAGAATTCAGACAGCACACGACCAGGATCTCTGATGTAAGTGAAAATCTTGAACTATTGTACGGTAGAGCTGATTAGGCAATTGCATGATTCAGGCAAAACCTCTGAAAGATGTCTTAGACCTGAAAGATTAATCATATTTCTCCTCCACAAAAGCGGCATGACATGATGAATGTTTGTATCATTTTCTGTTTCTATTAAAGTTTGGAATTGGAATGATTGCATTGGTGAAAGCGATGTTCTGGATGAGACCCCGATGCTTACTGCTGAAAAATATCAAATTCGTCTTCGTCATTCGGACATTCCAGTTCAAAAGAAATGTTAACCAAATTTTGCTTTCCATGATGGTGATCTAAGTAGCGGAGGGGAGGAAAGCTATTTACAAGCATGAAGAGCTTCGTTTGGCGTTCCCATCAGGGATTCAACATAAAAAGGCAATAAAAAACACACGCCTGAACAGCTGGTGGTTCTGATATATTCATTTAAAAAAAAATCAAAGCTCCGGGGAAGCAATCTCGTTTAATGCTTGAACTTATCTGAATTAACTTTGTTTTTCATTTAGTTGGAGCAGCTCCACTGAAGATAGTTTCGGCACCATCAGAATCTCCAGACGTCTATCTGAGGCTTCAGTGCAAAACGGCTCCTTTTCACCCGAAAGAATTCAAACTCTCCTGGTATAAAAATGGTGCAAAAATCCTGGGTGGATTTAGAAATGAGCAAACGAAAAACACTGAGGGATTGTACGAAGTTGTCAGCTCCCTGGGGGAGACACAGCCAGTCAGGAATTGCACCGTTTACCTATGTCAAGTAGATCAATTTTCCAGTTCAACTCCAGCAAGTGCCAGCTACACTTTTGCTGGTCAAGGTAAGAAATCATACGCGACACTGTAATCGAGATTGTAGCAAATAAAACAGGACATTCAGAAGTAGCTGGGGAGAATTCCATAGCTCCGTTGTGTGATCCCATATTATCGGCGAGGGCTATCTTTACTCCAGCTCCCACTGACTGGGTGCAGATCTCCGCTCTGTTGATCGCTTGCTTCAAATGCAAAGTAAATTTATTGGTCGCAAATCCCAACAGTACACAAACTCAGCAATGCTCTCGAATTTCAGAGAAGCCGATGCATCATTTTGGGTTCAGGAAGGGATGGCATAGTGTACATCCGTGCCACTACCGGACACTTTATAGGGAACCGAACAAATAGATGGGTTCTTTAACGATTTGACAACATGCAACCAAAAAATAAACCCAAAGATAACGAAAGGCCTTCAGAGGTATGTCGGCAATGTTTCGCCACTGTGCGGAAGATCGATTGCAATTATCGCGGTTCTCACTTGTTGGAGGAAATTCTGTGACGGTTTGCTTCAAACAGCAATGTCAGCAGAATTATATTTAGTCCGATTATATCTTCGATGAAAGTTTACCAGTGCCAATTTGAATACATTAGAACATGTGCTCTCAACCGAAGCTCCAGTTTTCCCATAGAGTGTTATTCAGTTCTCAATGAGTTATGGTCCCAGACAAGTGGAAGATAATTTTCAATATATTTATTTTTATTTCGTACCGCAATTGTGCAATAGAAATCTTATTTCTCAAACTATTTACTTTTTTGTACGCTTCGTTTTCAGTTTCATATGAATTATCCAAACAGAGAGGAAATGAGTATGAGCTAGTATTGCTTTCCGGAGATGCATATTTCAAAATTGTAAACATTTTATTATATTTTATTTCAACAGCATCTAACACAATACCCGAGTTCAATGTTGTTCTGATCGCTAAAAGTGTCGGTGGTACGATCCTAGTTCTACTGCTGATCATTGCTGTTGTTATAGTAATTATTCGCATAGGTATGATCCATAATATTCTCCGTTAATGAGCTTCCAGCGTCTTTGAACTATACGTCGGTGTGCACGGCCTTAATGCTTATATATGTGGTTCTTTGGTCGCCCGGCTGCTCAGTAAATAATTCAACAAATAATGGAGAAGAACTTTTTTATATATACATGTTTGTCATAGCTGAGCAACTCCACAGACGTGCTTTTTTTCTCGTCATAACTTTGCAAAGCTTCAGTTCGACGATAATAATTGACATGGTGAAATTTTCGAAATCAAGTGCGTAATGGCCAACAACAGACTTAGCATTCGCGCAGCGCACTGTGGAACACTTGGGTTTATTGTAATACAACTAAACAAGATTTAATTAATTTGGCTTGATGTTGAACTGATTTGCCCTGGCGATTCACTATAATTGTATTTTTTATAAGGTGGAAAGAGACGTACAGATATTAGACATCAGAGTGACATTCGGGTAAGGTTAAAAATACTTTCCTGTCTATTGTGTTTGAAAATTCAGTGAAAGGATTGGGGCTCCGAGCATAAATTAACTACTTCACATGCGCCTGCTTTTATTCCCGGAGTTTCCTTGTCCTCTAAAATTTAAAGTACATGCTCTAAACGTGGAAATATAAACCAGTGACCTATCTGTTAAATAGTGCTCCAGCAGGTACAAAATCCTGATCTTCGTTCATCAAATGATTCCAGACATTCTTAAATCTCTTTTTTCCCTTTCCTTCTGCTGACGTTCCCTTTTTTTTTCTTTCCGCGTTTACTCGTCTATTTTGCATCACAAAATACGGCATGCTTAGCAACAGCAGCATTACTAATAATTGTAAAAATAAGTGTACAACAATTCATACTTAAGTCCTTCCATGACATGTATGGCGTTCTGAATTAAAATGCAAAATTCTATAAATGAATATCACTTACCTTTAATCTTTTTTTCACCTTCCACTGAAGAGCTTTGTTCTTACAAATCATATCTTTGTAGAAGTTCATTTCCACAATAAACAATGGAAATTCTAAATGATCAGATAATGAAGATTATTAATACTTCAATGAAGAAGCAGCAAAATATTCGGACTTTATAGAATTAATAGTAACAACACGAGCATGCTTCTTCATTTGTCTGACATAATTAATGGATTCTTGAATCATTAAATACCTAAAATAATGAATGAAAGCTTCCCATTACTCTGACAGATGGAACGAAATAGTGCAGGCGATCAGCTGAATTACGCTGATTTGGATCTGATTCGCTCCAAGGAGGATATGAAACGCAAACACTGTGAGGGAAACCCTGTGTATGCAAAAGTAACACACGCTTAACAAGTGAAGGAATGCGCTGGCACCTGCTTTTGCCTTCAGGTTGCGTTTTCAGGAGAGATAGCGAAAATACAAGAAGGACTAAAATGTGGTCACTGTAGTATTGTATTTCTAGAGATTCATGATTGTCCGTGCATCTCTCAGGAGACCTGCTTTATCTGGCGTTGCGTGCTGCTGTGCCGTGAACCCCGGTGTCTGAAACCGGGCACGAACCCCTGCCATCATCTTACTGCCGCCGCTGTGCGGAGCAACTGCGCTATAGGAATCTTGCTTAAAATCCAGGATTGGCCTACCTCAGTGCTTTTTATGGAAAGGCAGCTTGCGAGGACTTCTGCTGTGCGGGGCGCAGAGATTCCTGTCTCCACTTACTGCTCCGGTACGCGGCTCAAGGCTGCAACCAGCACAGTGTGTGAGTGTGGACTATTCTTGCGGACTGGCAGTGGCCGTTCATGTGATTACAGCGGCCCGTATCCTACCTATTGTCCTGACGAAAACTCTCTCCACCCTCGCTCAATCCGAACAGTTCCTTTCACCCACGTATGTTGCTCGATCCGCTGTGTTCCTCTGGCAGATTATTTGTTGCTCCAGATTCCCGCATCTCGAATCTCCTGTATCCACATTTACCAAGTCACTTCTCAGTACAGTAGCGCTGACTGGGTCAGGAGCCCAACCTTAGGTTTCGGAAATACTTTGGACTTCTCAATATTTGTGCAAAACACATTGCGAAAAGAAACTATCGCTGGCAGCAAAACGACGTACGCTGCGTTGAAAGCCATAGCTTCCAAAAGAAGTTGAAACCTCAACACTACGAAATGTCTGATAAACAGCGGAATGAATGGGAGAACCAGTAACTAAAATTCGTAGGAAGGAGCCGTAGTCTTTTTTTTTCCCCCACGGGCAAAAGTCGATTATTCATTTCATTTTGATTAAATATTTGACATGATATTAATATTTGATTTACATCTTCGCTATCATTGTACAATTTTGGTATAAGAATTGTTTCATCTCCATTTACTGTTCTGTAGTTTCCAAATGCGCATGACTAATATCCAATAAATAATGTCTTATTCTTCTCGTGTTAGTGACGTGAGTTAGGGTCAAATAAACGGGGACAATACAAAAGAAATGGATTGCATGTAAAATAGGAAGGCTTCCTCGGTTTTCAGAATATTGAGGATGTAATTCTGATGGATGAAACAAATCAGTTTATACGTGAAATGAACATCTTGAAATAATGCTGGAGGAGTGCGGAAGGAATACATTCCCAAGCTGTTGCAATATAATTTCAGATATAATGTGACTTAGAGTTTCATCAGTTTGGGAATATATTCATCGTGTATTACTCAGGTTTAGACGCTCTGTACAGTTTTCATGAACTTCAGATTTTTCTCTAACTATTACCACTAATTCGGGGATGTGTTATGACTTCATCATCAGAAGCTCAAATGTGTATGTTGTGCTGAAGTATTGTAGCCACTCTGTCGCTGCAGGTGGTGCAGCTGACTCAAGCTGCAGCGTATCGTGTTCCATTTTGTCTGCGAGGAGGTTTAAGTTCTCATCTGACACCGTAGACCTCCCATTTCTTCCAACATCCCAAACACGTGCCTGCAGTTCAGTTAAATGGCCACCCTAAGCTATTGCTGGTGTCGTGGGAGGATGAATGAATCAGGAGAGTGTTAATGACTGTGGGTGAGAACATGAGTTCGTTACGTCGGTGAAACGGATGCAGATTCGTCCACAGCTTCTCTGAAAATTTTGGTTCTGTTCCCCGTGGTCATCTGTATCTCTCGGTTGCCAGCTATTTTAATTCTCCTTCCCGATCTCACACCGACATGACTGTCCTTTGCTTCCTGTGCTGCCAAGTTGAAGCATGACACACTTCGTGGAAGTGCATATCATATGCCGAATGGGTAGTCTGCAACCTGGCGACAAGAACATTTAATTCTCCAACTTCCGGTCAATGCTCACTCTCTTTCCACTTTCTCTTTTCAATCTCCACTTGATCCAGATGGCCCCCATGTCCAGATCTCTTTCCCCTTCTACACCCCCTACATGTGCCCATCATCCTCACTGCTCCCACTGCTTCCCCTCCCAACTTTCCTCCCTTACCAGATTCAATCAGTTTATATCAATTTCAGCCATTTGTCTCTTCCACCTGTCACATCGCAGCTGCTGAATCATTCCTACACTCCCTCCTCCGATATCTGACGATCGCCCGGTCATTTAGATCCACCTATCGCCTTGCAGCTCTCTCTCCACCTCTTTCCTACATCTTCTTATACTGATCGAGTCATAGAGTCAGAGAGCCACACAGCACAGAAACGGGCCCATAGGGCGAACTGGTCCATGACGATTAAGATTCCGAACTAACCTCTGCCCATTTGCCCAATTTTGGTCATTAACCTGCTAAAACTTCCCTGTCCATGCACCTGACAAAGTGCGATTTAAATGTTGTTTATGTAACTGTTTCATTTGTTGACCACGCGCTGGCTGAAAAGTTTGCCCTTAGGTTCCTATTAAAGCTTTACCCTCTCACCTCAAACCTATGACCTCCAGTTATTGATTCTCCAACACCGGGGGAAAGACTGTGCCCCTCATTTCCGACCTTGATAAGATCACCCCTCATTCACCTGCACTCCAGTATGAAGGAACAAACCTTCTCAGCCTCTCTCGATCACACAGCCCTTCGACTCCACTCAATATCCCCCTGAATCTGCTCTGAACACCTGCCAACTGAGTTGTATATTTCCTATACCTGACCAAATCTGAACACAAAAAAACAAATGCGACATCACCTACGTCTCTTACAACTGCAACATCATATTCCAACATGTATATTCAATCCACTGACTAATTAGGCAGCACAGAGTGCAAAGAAAATTAACTCGAATCTTGCCAGGACTCGAGGGCCTGAGTTGTGCAGGGAGAATTTGGGAAGATCACGAATTTATCCCTTGGGGCATCTGAGACCTTTTGGAAGTGTATGAAATCACGAGGGACAAAGATAATGTGAATGCACACAGTATTTCCCCCAGGCAAGTGGAATCAATAATAAAAACGCATTGTATTAATGTGAGAGGGGAACGATTTAAAAGGGACCTGAGGGGGTACTTATTCACAGAGCCAGTGCTGAGAACATGGAACGAGCTGTCAGCGGAAGTAGTTGATGCAGGTACAGCAACAAATTTAAAAGATATTTGGACAGGTACATGGATAGGAAATGTTTAGAGGAATTGGGCTAAATGTGAGAAAATCGGAGCAGCTCACATGGCATCTTGTTTTGCATGGACGAGTTGGGCCGACCAGCTTGTTTCCATGCTGTATTACTCAAAGACCCTTTGACCCTCCGAGTTTTGGCAATTTCATTTACCTTAAATATCTTGACTAAATTTTCTCATGAACACTTCAGAAGTTTTCTTACCCGTCAGTCATAACAGAGAAATGCTCCATTCGGCCAACCATGTCAATGTCGAACTTGTCGCCTTTCGGCAGTAACCCCATTTGCACAAATATAGACTGTATTCTTCCATGCCTTGCAAAACTAACAGCTTCCTTATCTCCCTTTGATACGTAGATAATGTGCCTGAATTCATCACTTCCTCCACTGGCAGTGCACTCCAGGTATAAAACATACTCTATGCAATAAAGTTACAACTCAGATCCCCTTTAATGCACCTTCTTCCCACCTATAATCTACGATCTCTTGTTTCTATACACCCACCATGGGAAAATATTCACCATCACCCCATCTATACCTCTCATAATGTCATATAATTGCATCCTTGATTTTCCCTCCTTCATTGCAGGATAAGTAAGCCAGACTACCTGATCTCTTCCTATAATTAAAGTTGTCCAGTCCACGAAGCATCCTGCTAAATTTACTCTGCATACTTTCCAGCGCAATTACATCCTTCCTGGCATGTGGCGACCAGAATAACACCTACTCTAATTCTCAATATCTGACTCAACTGGAGTTTTGTAAAGTTGCTGCATGGCGATCCAAATCTTGTATTCTGTGCCCCGTCCTCTGAAGGCATGCATGCCATATGCCTTCGACAGAACACCATCAATTTGCATCGCCCGTTTCAGGGAACTTTGCATTTGGACTGCTTGGTCTCGAAAACGTTTTGAAAAGTTTTCATGCCCTCTGAGAAGTTGCAGTCACTAATTGACACCGTGCTCACAAAATAGTCTTACTGCGTTATAATATATTATGCAAAAGGAACCTCTGTGTGGTATCAGCAAAAATCGATCCCTTTCTGCTTTTTCGACACTGCAACGTGCCGTTCAACTGCTCTGCTACATCTTGCTGCTGGTCAATGACGCAATTAATGGTCTCTTAAAGACAAAGTCTGTTTACAACCTCAGAAACAGGTGCCAGAATTTCCAAAGGAACGAACACTGGGGCCTTGCAGCCGACAACAGCCACGAGCAAAAAAAAAACAAGTCTATTGTTTGACATTTGCTGGAGATCTTTAAAACCAGAGTGTTTCTCTTGCGTTCAATTTGCAATAGAGTGAGCACTGTAGTGTGAATGCGAGAACAAGGTTAATGCTGATGTAAAGAACCAATAAGTAATGTATTAACAAGAAAGAGACTAAAGGAACTCGACATCTTAAAGAAAAGAACAGAGGCTACTGCAGCAGTTGCAGCTCCTCGCTGGTTTCTACCATTTAGTACTTGAATCCATATCTGATATATGGAAGGTATTTAAAGACCATCTGCACAGAATACAGGACAGGCATGCTCCAGTGAGAAGGAAGGACAAGGTTGGCAAAGTAGGGGAACTGTGGATGTCAAAGGAGATGGTGAATTTAGTCAAGAAAAATGGAAACGTATGTAAAGCATAGGAAACTAGGATCAAACGGAATACTTGAGGACTGTTACGAAGCCTAAAAAAAAGCTCACGGGGTGAGTTAGGAAAGCCAGTAGGTGCCATGAAAAGTCCATGTCAAAGAGGATTCAAGAGAATCCTGTGGAATTCCATACATACATCAAGAGCAAGATATAACCAGGGAGATGGCAGGACCACTCAAGTTTAAAGGAGGCAACCTGTGATTGGAAACGGAGGATACGGGTGGGATCATAATTAAGTACTTTGCATCAATTTCTGCCAAGGGGAAGGACGTGGAGGATCGATGCCGAGATTGCTAGTATGCTAACTCATGTCAAGGCAAAGGTCGTCTGAAAGAATATTAAGCTGGATAGGCCTCGAGGGACTGATGGGATATACTCCAGGTTATTGAGCTAGGCAAAAGGTGAGATTGCTGTTGCCATGAGCAATATCTTCGTGTCCTCTCAAGCCACAGGCAAGGTCCGGGAGGAGTGTCGCCTTGCTAGTTTTGTTCCATTATTCAAAAAAAGAAGCAGGGTAATACTGGAAACTATCGAAGGGTGGGTCTCACGTCAGTGGTAAGGAAGTTATGGTGACGATTCTGAGGGATAGGATTTATGAGCATTTGGGAAACCATGGCTTCAATGCGGACATTCAGCATGGCACTGTTCGGAGCAAGTCATGCCTTACAAACTTTTTTGAGTTTTTTTGACGAGGTGACGAGGGTGATCGATGAAGGGAGAGCGGTGAATATTTCTTTCTTTCTTTTTCAATCTTTTTATTAGTTTTCAAATTAACACAGATTAATATATAACATCAATGTGTGTACATGTAATACAAAGAGATCGGAAGAAAAATCGTGGCATGGATAATCATAAAGAACAATAAAGTATATAAAAAGATCTATAGATCCAACGATCTTTTAGTGAATGAATATAATATAAAAGAAAGGAAAGAAAAAGATTTATTATAAAATATAAAGGAAAGTAAAAAAATCCACAAAACAATAGGAACATTTATAAACAGTATATCAAACCAAACTAAGCGAAAAAAAAGAAAAAAAATCAAAAAATCAAAAGGAAAAACAACTGTACTAAAATTTCTCAGTAGAAACAGAGCAATATTATGTTGTCTACTTCATTCCTCTAAGTTGAAAGATTATTACAAGGGGATCTTTATCATGCGAAAATATTGAATAAATGGATTCCAAACTTCTTTAAATTTAAGTGAAGAATCGACAGTACCACTACTAGTGTTTTCCAAGTTTAAACATGATATAGTTTGAGAAAGCCATTGGAAAGTAGTAGGGTATATTGGATCCTTCCATTTAAGCAAAATGGATCGTTTGGCCATTACAGTAACAAAGGCAATCATACGGTTAGCGGAAGCAGATATATGGCCAGACTCTATCCTAGGTAATCCAAAAATTGCAGTGTAGGATGAGGTTGTAAATCAATCTTCAGTACGTTTGAAATAATGTTAAAAATATCTTTCCAATAGTTTTCCAAAAGAGGACAGGACAAAAACATACATGTCAAAGAAGCCACATTCAGTTTACATCTGTCACATATACGATTTCCATGTTGATAAAAACGAGCTGGCTTATCTTTTGACATATGGGTTCTGTGAACTACCTTAAACTGTATCAAAGAGTGCCTGGCATACATTGAAGATTTATGAACTAAATGAAGAATTTTCTTCCAAGTCTCTGCAGGGATAGATGTCTGGACTTCACTTTCCCATCCATTCTTCATTCCGTCCAGCGGTTCTGAACGAATTTTCATAATAAGATCATAGATTATTGCTATCAAGCCCTTCTGACAAGGAATAAAACCGATGTTTGTCGGTTATTTCAGTTTTGTAAGGTGTGGGAAAAGAGGGTACAGTAATTTTTAAAAGATTTCTAATCATCAAATATCGAAAAAGTGTGATTAAGGCAAATTGTATTTGTTAGACAATTGTTCAAAGGATGAAAACAGTTAACAATGAATAAATCACGAATATCATACTATTCCCTTCCTTTTCCTAATGGAAAACGCTGTATCAATTCTGCATGGTTGAAAGAAAAAAATAGATTGAATGGGACTTGATAGATGAAATTTATTCAATCCAAAAAAATTACGCATTTGAAACCATATTCGTATTTTATGTTTATCAATTAGGTTAACCATATGTTTACTTAATTTGGAAAGTGCAAATGTGAGTGGAGCTCGTAATATAGAAACTAATGAAAATTCAAGTACTGGCTGGGACTCAAGGTGTACCCAGTTGGGACGTTGAATTGCCTCTGAATCTTGTATCCAATAAATTAAATATCTAATATTGATTGCCCAATAATATAATCTAAAGTCAGGCAAGGCCAAACCACAATCCTTTTCTAGTTTTTGTAACTATTTCTTACTTAACCTTGGGTTTTTATTCCGACAAATAGATGAAAGACTTTTAGAATCAATAGTGTCAAAAAAAGATTTCGTGACAAAAGTTGGAATCGGCTGAAAAAGTATAAATATTTTGATCAAATATTCATCTTAAACGCATTAATTCGGCCTACCAATGATAGAGACAGTGGGTAAATAATTGAGTAAATAATTGCTTAACATGGTCAATTAAAGTTAGTAGATTAGCTTTAAATAAGTCATTATGTCTCTTGGTAATTTTAACACTTAAATATATAAAATAGTCAGTTATCGATCTAAAATGTAATTGGATATAATTTGGAGTTTCCATATTTAATAGATAAAGTTCACTCTCATTAAAATTTAATCTTTTGTCAGAAGGAAAAAAAAACACTAAAGTGATCTAATAGTGATCGTACTGCGGGGATAGATTCCTCCGGATTAGAAATATAAAGTAACAGGTCATCTGCGTGAAGAGATACCTTATGAATCTTCTGTCCACGAGTAATATCAAATATATTGTAAGAATCCCGAAGTGCAATAGCCAAAGGTTCAAAAGCAATATCATATCATAAAGGGCTTAACGGGCAGACTTGTCTAGTACCTCGAACAAGCCTGAACAAAGGAGACCTTTGATTATTAGTAAGTATTGAAGCCATAGGTGCATAATAAATCATTTTAATCGCAGATATAAATTTAGACTAAAATTAAATTATTGAAGCATACTGAATAGAGATTCCCATTCGGCACTGTCAAACGCGTTTTCAGCATCTAGTGAAACAACACATTCTGGAATTTGGGATGGGGGGTATATATAATATTCATTAATCTCCTAATATTAAAATGTAGATAAAAATTCTGAATAAAGCTTGTCTGGTCTTCAGTGATAATTTGTGGAAGAACCTTTTCCAATCTGAAGGCCAGTATTTTGGAAAATATTTTGGAAGCTACACTTAATAAAGAAATAGGTCTATAAGATACACAATCAGTGGGATCTTTATCCTTCTTAAAAATTAAATAAACAGTTGTTTCATAAAATGATTGTGGTAGTTTACCCACTGATAGGGCATCTTTAAAAATTTTGGCAAATCAGGGAACAAGAATATCAGAAAAGGATTTAAAGAAATTCAGCTGTATACCCGTCAAGGCCGAGTGCTTTACCCGAATTCATTGAAAATATTACTTTCTTTATTTCTTGCAGCGAAATTGGAGCATCTAATGTAAAGCTTTCATTTAAAGATAATTGGAGAGTCTTCAAATCTCTTAAAAATTCATGTATTAAAGTGGGATCTTCAGGGGTTTCTGATTGGTATAAAGAATAAGAAAATTCTTGAAATGATTTGTTAATTTGAACTTGATTTATCGTGTAGATACCATCTGGTTTGCGAATTTTATTAATCTGACGTTTAGATATAGTAGCTTTCAATTGGTTGTCCAATAATGTACCAGATTTATCACCATGTACATAAAATTGACTTTTGTTTTTAAGTAGTAGATTTTCAATTGAAGTTGTTAATAATAAACTATGTTGTAGTTGGAGATCTGTTCTCTTTTTAAAAAGCTCCAGATCAGGAGTAACAGAATATGTTTTATCGATTTCTTTAATCCTGTCCGCCAATATACGTATTTCGTTATTAGTTCGTTTTTTCAATCAAGCGGAATATGAAATAATTTGACCACGGATACATGCCTTGAAAATATCCCATATTATTCCACTGAAGATTTCTTCCGTAAAATTAGTTAGAAAGAAAACTGAAATCTGTTCTTTAATAAATTGGACGAAATCTAATTCTTGTAATAGCGAAGGGTTAAGTCGCCATTGTCTAACATCAAAGGATAGGTCTGATAATTTAATTGATAATCTCAATGCTGCATGATCGTAAATGGCAATTACATCGTATTTGCAGTCCATAGTAAGTGGAGCGAGCCCAGTATCAATAAAAACATAATCAATCCTCGAGTATTTATGGCAGACATGAGAAAAGAATGAACATTCTTTATCAAATGGGTGTAGAAATCTCCAAACATCTAAAATTGCAGATTCAGCTGAAAAACAATTAAGAAAGACAGCGTATTTGTTTGGAAGTGTAGGATTTGACACAGATCTATCCATCGAAGGGTTTGGACAGCAGTTCAAATCTGCACCCATAATCACATTGCATTCATTTAAATTAGGAAATAATGGTGGATGTCATCTACATGGATTTTAGTAAGGCTTCTGACCAGGTTCCTCATGAGAGCCTCCTTCAGATCATTCAGATGCATGTGATCCACGGTGAATTGGCCGTTAGGATTCTGAACTAGCTTGCCCGCAGAAGACAGAGAGCTATGGTCGATCTGACCTATTCCAGCTGGAGGTCTGCAACTGGTGGTGTTCCTCAGGGATCAGTACTGGGACCTCTGATGTTTGTGACGTATATAAATGACCTGGTTGAAAATGTACATGGGTGGTTTCGTAAATGTGTGCATGATACGAAGGTCGGTGGTGCTGTGGATAGCGTAGAAGACTGGCAAATTTTACAGTAGGATATAGACTAATTGCAAATATGGGCGGAGAAATGGCAGATCCAGACCAATGCGGCCAAATGTAATGTGCTGCATCTTGGGAGATTAAACGTAAAGAGACAGTACACCGTTAATGGGAAGACCCTAAACAGTGTTGATATTCAGAAGGATCTTGTTACACAAGTTCATTTCTCCCTGAACGTGGTTGCACACGTTGATAGGGTGGTAAAGAAGGCATATGGCATGCTTGCCTTCATCAGTCGAGGCATTGAGTTCAAGAGTCAGGAAGTTATGCTGCAGTTTTATAAAACATTAGTTCAGTCGCACCTGGAGTATTACATTGAGTTCTGGTCGCCCCATGAATGGAAGGATCTTGTGGCTTTGGAGAAAGTACTGAAGGGATTTACCAGGATGCTGCTCGAATAAGAGGGCATCTGCTATGTGGGACGGGTTGGTCAAACTTGGGTTGCTCTCTTTGGAGCGACGGAGGCTGAGGGGAGATCTGATAGCGGTTGATAAGACTATGACAGGCACAGATAGAGCAGAGAGCCAGTAGCTTTTTCCCAAGGGTGCAATGTCTAAAGCCAGAGGGCATGCATTGAAGGTGAGAGCCATTAAGTTCAAAGGAGATGTGATGGGTGCGTGGAAAAAGCCGCCTGGTGTGGTGGGGGGAAAATATGACAGTGGCGGAAGATGGCACATGAATGTGGGGTAAATGGAAGGATATCGACATTGTGTAGGAAGGAAGGATTAGTTTAGTTGGGCATTTGATTACCAATTTAATTGGTTCGGCCGAAGCAACCGCTCCTTTGCTGCACTGCTATCTACCAGAGAAGACGGGGGCGGGGTTGGAGACTCCTGCAGAAAAGTTTAAGTTTAAGTTGATTCGATTTATTCCAACGCTTCAACTTATGTATAAGTGAATTAGTACGTTGTATTAATTCTAAAATGGTTGATTTTCTATCTATCAGAATATCTTCTCCTTGCCTCTAACAATTAAAACTGTTCAAAACCTTCTAAAACGAGAGCTGTCAAAGATATTCCATATATTCCTGCGCGGAACCTAGGAATATGATACATGAAGGCTGTCCATTGTTCAGGACGTGCCACCTTCGTGCACTGCTCCTTGGGTGCCGAGTATGATTCCGCGAACCTTTCTGCTGCCGGAGCCATTCCAGGCCGACGGAGAGCACAGGCGATCTATATCGACAGCTGGTGGCTGCAGGACGGTACAACAAGTTTTTATTTTCCTCATGACACATTGATTTGCCACTTTCAACGCATTCTGCTGGCTGTGTACTGGAAGACCGGGAGTTGTGCAGAGTGTCTCGAAGTTTCCGACATAGACCTGCATTAATGTTCCTCCAAACTATCATTGTTCTCCCAAAGGCATGTTGCCATCAACATAAACAGCTGTGCATGTCGTTCAAAACTACCTTGCTATGCCAGTTCAAATTAACTTATCTCTTATCACTTCAAAGCCTGTAACGCATAATACAATGCCAACTTACAGCACAGTTGTCCCAGTGTGTGGTGAGGGTCTTTATTTTAATAATATTTAGTTTAATCTCGTTGTCAGGCTCAGGGAGATCGGCGGAGTATTAGGATAAATGAGGTTACAGCTCAACTGAATAAATGATCAAGTTGAACAGCATCAGTATTATCGGGCTGTAGAACTCACGCAATTTAATGGCTTTCGGCTTTCACCCCAAGGGAGATCGGACAATCCCCCTCTGGGATGGAACAGCACACACCAATTTATAAATGCCGATCTTTTCTAAAATTACGGATTATTATTGTTTTCCGTGGCCAATAGGTACGGAAAACATGGTAAGGTTGTTGAAGAAAGCCCGTGAAATGAGTCAGAGTCAACATGGAAGCTGTCAAGCAGCTGTGGCAGCTGCCAGAACGCGCAGGTCAGGGACCCTCTGCCGCCATCCCGCAGAGCGGATTTCTTGCATCGCGTGTTCCTGACTTCGGCCTGAAATCCTGACTGCCACTCATTGAAAGGGATTGTGGGATTAACTGGAAGCACAGAATACCTCAAATAGAATCACGTTTTGATTATTATTGAAAACTGAATATCGTTTCTTCATGTTTGTCATACGTTCGAAGAATATGATTTCTTTTTTGAAATTCCCTGTAATTTCCCAGTAATTATTGCTGCGAGAATGGATCTGGGAACGCGAATAATGGAACTTTGCGATTTGTTTCAGGAGGTCCAAGGGTGAAACAGAAAACGGGATTGAGACCAAGCACTTCTGAATTGCATTGCTTTGGTAGACGTTCGGCGGAAAATCCAGTGATATGGAATTACGCAAAGAATATGGAGCGCCCTTCCATTATCGTTTCTCTGCCTTCTCATTAAAAATAGATGGTTGGTAAACATTACAAGTTTTAGATATTCTTGCATATGGATTCCGTTCACATTCGACGTGTTAAATTCTTATTTATTTTCCAGGATCCGCTTTGTAAATCATTATGTCAATCTACAAGAGTAATATGTACTGTACGCTACGTTATGCTGATTGTAAAGATATACATTCCACATTTCATCGAGTCAGAGTCATTCAGCACAAAATTTCGCTATGCCTGCAGGAGAATGACGTTCTTGTTTATTCTACCAAATGAAGATACTGTGATTATCATTTTTATTAAAGTTTCCATTGCAGGAAAAAGGTTCGTACAAATACAATGATAAAACAAAGAGAGTGCACGACATGTATCTCAACTGATAGAAAGTGTAAATTCACCAGGGCTCTGTTTATGATATATTTATTTCTCACTTCAATAAAATGTGGGATCCTCAAGAATTCCTCTGTGAACGTTCACTGATGAATTCCTGACACTGGAGATAAAATAAATCTAAACCAAACTTCTGGGGCTTGAAGCAATACCTGACATTATATTCGCAAATATTCATCTGTAGTTATGTTAAAATGAACAAAACCCAAATAAAACTTAATATCTCACATTCGCGTGCCACCCAGTCATTCTTATCATTCAGAAAACAAGCCAAACTTGCGAGTGGCTGCAAAATTAAAGGGCGTATACTCGATGGGTGCCAGATTACACTCATTTTAGACGAACTTCGGGGACATGCATCTCGGTCCCCTCTTGTGCAACACGTCTTGTTCAGGTTCAAAATGAATTCAAACATTTCAGTGAGGACCCTAGAAGAAGAATGGTAACACTCTTTTGTCCGATGCTACTTCCAGTTGATTTAATTTGGCAACCAAACTCAGATATCTTAACACGTAAACGTCAAAAAGATTAGCAACTCACGCAGGCAATGACAAAATAAACCAGACTGTGCATCAGAGTTTAAGTAAAAATTGCAGAATCTGTAATACTGAAATAAAAACATAAAATACAAAAAAAAAGGAAAACCCAGCAGTTAATATAGCACCAATGGAAAGAGTGACTGGGCTCCAATTCCATTACATTTCAACAACATAACGAAAAGTTTGAATCAAACTTAGTTCAGGTAGCAGGAAAGAAGGATGACGTGGTAAATACATTATATCTTAAAGCAATGATAGGGAAAGGAGCAAGCGAATATGGAAATGCATCTAAATTGCTGATATGCGCTGCGTATGCATGTGTTGGAATGTCGATACAATCACTCCATCTATATTTATTTCTCAGAACTGCGTTTTCTAATGAAGATTTGCATCTTGTGTCTGTGTTCCGCCCAACTATATGCCTATATCCCGTCGATAAAACTGTTCAATGAATAGGAGCGTAGACATTCAAGCCATCCTTTTAATGTCATTAATGGCCCTGTTTGACGGAATATTCGTTACTTCTGGCGTACGGAAATAGCAGACATTTGGATTTGTGAGTCCATTCAGCTCTCTATATTTCGTATCGCTGCGCCCACCGACTCACAAATCCTTCTACTTCCAGTCAGATCTTACTCAACCCACACGTTCCTCCCTATTCTACAGGTCACTTGTTCCTCCTTACGCAAGCAGTCAAAAGTTATGTACCTCACCTATACGCGTAAGATTATATGAGATGCACAGCGGTTATGTGACATATTTCAACATTTCCTTTTACAATAACAACAGATGAACCTAATTTTCACTGCTGGTATGTCTATGGTCGTATTGCTTTTATGCGTGTACTCTCTCGGTTACCTGCACGCAGGTAAACTTTACTTTCCATTGTTAATTGATTGCTGTTCTTGACAACGATGTCCCTTAAAATTTGCTTTCTATTTTGTTTCAGTTTCATTCTTCTCTTGTGTTCTCTTTGCTCAGGTTAGAAATCATATTGTCATAATCATGGAGTTGTACAGAGCAGAAAAGAGTCTATCGGCCACCATGTCCATATCGATATTTTCCCATCTACCATTTTCCCGCGTTAGGTCCATATGCGCATTCATTCTCCGCGAGAGTAAATCATTTGATGAACGACCAGTTACGTACCTTTGGAAAAAAAACTGTTGCTGAAGAAGTGCAGATAACCCTCTCCATCTAATAAATCACTGAACCCGACTATGCATCGTTTATTGACAGTTCCTGTGTACCTGGGCAAGGCGACTCCAGATGTTGTATAGAGGACGGTGCAGAGAGGTGCCCAAATTACTTGCCGATGCCCAATCCGAGTCAATGCCGATCTATCAAAAATGAGGATTTCCTGGTGGAGAGATGGAAGTGAGATCTCTCGGAACTAAGACAGCAGGAAAGTGTTCAGAAGATTGACAAGTGGCACCTACCTTCATTTCCTGAATGGGATCTAATCAGACGCCGGAATTTATTACTGTGAAGTCAGATATGAGAATGGGACGTTTGGAAGGGGATTTAAAGAGAAAATTGCTGTACATGGTGAGCGAAGTTATAACTAGAAACGTGAAATACTTTATTGCTGCCTGAATTAAAATTGTCCTTAGCAAAGTTTCTCAATGCAGAAGTACAAGTGAGCACAAGAGTGAAAATTTCCAACCGAGCAGAAGCAACCTGCTTAAAAGATGCGTATTTTCCTGTACGTAATGTGGCAATCCGAGCAATGGGATTTGCTGGTATGATTGTAGGGATTGGTGAATTCTGGGATTCCAACTGATGAGTAACTTTAGTTTTTGAAGACAGAATGAAGCAATGTGCAATCTTCGGGTTATTTTCAATATTATATAAGGTTAGATCGTAATAAGCTCATTATATGGAAACAGATACAAGTTTTGATAATTCAGACAACAACGTAATTCATTTTTACTGAATACAAATCTGACCGACCAGCAAACGGAGGGGAGGGCAGCCAATTACCACCAAGTGCAGTTTCATTTTGTTCTCCAGTCAGGGTTTCAAAAAAATGGTAGAAAAATGCAATGATCGAAGCAGCTGAGTATTATTTTATAAAATCTAAGCACAGAGAGAGTGCAGTTTTCTGTTTAGTTTTAGTCAAGTTATTTTTTTATCTTTTTTTCCATTTAGCTCGTCCCGCTCCTCTAAAGATTGTGTCCGCATGATCTGAGACTCCGTTGCAGAACAGCTCCTTTTTATCCGAAAGAATACAAGATTTCCTGGTATAAAAATGGTGCAGAATTCTTGAATGGTTCTAGAACTGAACAAACGTCAAACACCTAGGGATTCTACGAGGTTGTCAACTCCTTGCAGGAGACACAGCCAGTCGAGGACGGCACGGTTTACACGTGTCAAATACATCATATTTCCAACTTTACTCCAGCAAGTGTCCACTACACTTTTGGTGGTCAAGGTAATATACCACAGGCGCTTTATAATCGAGGTTTCAGCGATTAAAACAGACGAATACCGATATAAGTGGGGAGTATTTAGTGACACCATTTGCCGATTCCCATATTATGGGCAAAGGCAAGTTTTCCTCCAGCTTCCATCGACTGGGCAAAGGTCTCCGCTCTGTTGATCGCTTGGTTCAAATGTGAAGTAGATTGAACGGTGGCAAAAGCCCCAATCGTGACCCATATCAACAATGCTTCCAACTTTCATAGAAGCTGACAAAACATTTTAGGTTCACGAAGGAAGGTTCCTTGCCCAATGTCGGATACTTGATTGGGAGTGGTTTGAAAGTGTGGGTTATATACCGCCTGGGGAATATAACGCCAGAAATCAACATAAGGACAAAGAAAGGCTGCCAGAGATACATTGGAAATCTCTCGTAAACGTGCCGAAGAAGGAACGCAATTCACAGGGCCCTCACTTGTTGGAAGAACATCTGTGAAAAATTGTTTTAAAAAGAAATTCCAGCAACATTTTATTCAGTTATAATATATCCCAAATTAATGTTTATCACTGTAAATGAGACGAAATGAGAGTAAATTTCCAAAGCCAAAGTTATTGATATCCCATAATGTGCTACCACACGAATTCTCTTCTCAATGCTTAATGTCGCCAGAAGAATGAAAGGGAATTTTGTGCTGTGTTACTCTCCATGTTTTACAGCAAATCAAACACTAACACGTACACACACTGACATGTGTTCTTTTTCCATGTTCCATTTTCCATGTGTTTGCATGTTTCATCTTCCATGTCTTCCTTTACCAGGTTATGGCGCAACTCCTGTTCCCTAAACTCTGTCCTCTCGTGTACACTTCATGTCTATTTCATAGGAATTGG
Organism: Pristis pectinata; assembly: GCF_009764475.1. Lineage (NCBI taxonomy): Eukaryota > Metazoa > Chordata > Chondrichthyes > Rhinopristiformes > Pristidae > Pristis > Pristis pectinata. The sequence continues at coordinate 51,128,853 of NC_067417.1, forward strand.
CAGAATACGGAGAAAATAAAAATGAGTTATTGTTGCCTCCCAGTGACATATATTTGAAAAATTGCGCATGTTAATTCGATATTTTGTTGGTTTATCCTTCAACAGCTTCTTGCATCGTTGCATTTATTGCTGGAGGTGTGGGATATGTGACGGTATATCAACTGTTCACCACTTTGAGTGTCAAAGTAATTATTCGCAAAGAAATGACCCACTTCGATATTCTCGATTCATTATTTCAAACATCGCATTTGAAACCCTTTGTTGTATTACAGTTGAGTAATCCATTATACGCAGATGTGCACATCACTAATGCTTAGAAATGACATTTTTGGCAGCCCAACCGCTAAGTAAATCAATAAATTAATGCTTGAGAAGAAAATATTTAAATCTATATCAGGATGTGACTGAGCACATCGATGAAGGGAGAACAGTAGATCTAGTGTATATGGATTTCAGCAAAGTGTTTGATAAGGTACGCCATGCGAGGCTTATGGAGAAGGTGAGGAGATATGGCATCCAAGGGGACATTGCAGTGTGGATCCGAACTGGCTGACCCACAGAAGACAAAGAGTGGTTGTCGAAAAGTTGTATTCTGAGTAGAGGTCGGTGACCAGTGGGGTACCTAAGGATCTGTTATGGGACACTTAACTATTAGTGATTTTTATAAATGACATGGATGAGGAAATGGAGGGGGGGTGGGTTAGTAAGTTTGCGGATGACACGAAGGTTGGGGGTGTTGTGGATAGTTTGGAGGGCTGTCAGAGGATACAGATGGATATAGATAGGATGCAGAGTTGAGCTGAGAAGTGCCAGATGCAGTTCAACCCAGATAAGTGTGAAGTGGTTCATTTTGGTAGGTCAAATATGTTGGCGGAATATAGTCTTAATGGTAGGACTCGTGGCAGTGTGGAGGATCAGAGTGATCTTGGGGTCCGAGTCCATAGAACTCTCAAAGTGGCGCCGCAGATTGACTCTATGGTTAAGAAGGCATATGGCGTATAGTCCTTCATCAATCAGGGAATGGAATTTAGGAGCCGTGAGATATTGTTGCAGCTTGGTCAGACCCCACTTGGAGTATTATGCTCAGTTCTGGTCGCCTCACCACAGGAATGATGTGGAAGCCATAGAGAGGGTGCAGAGGAGATTTACAAGGATGCTGCCTGGAATGAGGAGCATGCCTTATGAAAGAAGATTGAGGGAACTCAGCCTTTTCTCCTTGGAGAGGCGGAGGATGTGGGGGGACCTGACTGAGGTGTATAACGTGATGAGACCTATTGATAGGGTTGATAGTCAGAGGCTTTTCCCCAGGGCTTATTTAGTGGCCTCAAGAAAGCACAGGTTCAAGGTGCTGGGGAGTAGATATCGATGAGATGTCAGGGGTAAGTTCTTTTACTCAGAGAGTGGTGAGTGCGTGGAATCGGCTGCCGGAAACGGTAGTGGAGGCTTATACAATAGGGTCTTTCAAGAGACTGTTGGATGGGTACATGGAGCTGAGTAGAATGGAGGGCTATGAGTAAGCCTAGTAATTCCATTGGTAGGAACATGTTCGGCGCAGCTTTGTGGGACAAAGGGCCTGAATTGTGCTGTAATTGTTCTATGTTCTATGTTCTATATGTTCTTCATTGAACCTTCCTGAAGTTTATTGAAAAACACAAGGTTTTATTGTAAAGAAACTGACCAAATCATATTCATTCCTTTGGATTGTTGTTGTACCAATAGATCAACCTTTCCCTCACCATTCACTGTAATTTTATTTCCATCAGCCACAAAGAGACGTTTAGAAATCGGACATCAGGATGACAGTAGAGTAAATTTAAAATACTTCCCTCCCTTGAATTTGTCAATTCTACGAAATGATAATGGCTCTGCACATAAAGTAAACACCTCTACATCTGGCCACGTTCACCTAGCCCTGTAAAATTTGCAACATATACAATACTCTCAAAGTCGAAATATACACCAATGACCTACCGATTACGAGTGTCAAAATAAAAAAAATTGAAAATCACATATGACAGTGTTTATTCTAAACATTTCTTGCTTCTGTAAAATTCCCAGGATGTGCTGTAAACCCGGAAATAATCAACAATGACCTTCCCCTTCAATCGTGTTCAAATAACAAAAACAGAACACTGAACTCTATTCATCAAATGATTTTACGCATCATCAAATCTACTTATGTTTCCAGATGCTGATTTTTTTTCGTTTATTCATCTATTTTACTAATATTTTCAAATTACAAAGCTGGCATGGCGAGAGGCACACGCATTCTTAATAATCGCATAGTAAACATTCAGCGACTCATACGTAATTTCTTCCATGACATGTATCCCTTTCTGAAATTAAAATCAAATCTGTTTTCAATCCTTTTATTGAGTTTCAAGTTAATTCAAATTGACGTACATAACATTAATGATTATACATATGATACAAAGGGGTCGGGAAACCAATAATAACAGTTAATATTTATACTCACAATGAGTAAAATATGTAGTCCAGACCTCCAGCACTCTTACTAAGGGTACAGGATGGGGAGAAAATAGAAACGAAATGTAATTATATGAAGAGAAAACCCAGAAATCCAAAAAAATATATAATATTAAAAAAGCAATACAAAATATTCAAAGAAAAAAAACAGGACTGATATTTCTTCCATTAATAAAAAAACATATTCTTATGTCCTCAGCTCAACTCCTCTATATTCAAAGGTTTTTGAAGGGGATTCGAAAAAGGTCTGCCAACACTTTTATGTATGCATATGTTTTATCTTCTTTAAAACTGTTTTCATTGCACAGACGTGCTTTAAAAATGTATTGCTGCAAAGCTTCAGTTCCACATTCAAATCGACATTGTGAATGTTCAAATCATTTTTTCAGCAATCACATGAAGAAGCAGCACAGACTTTGGATTCTATCGAGTTAGCCGTAAAAATAGGACAATATTTCTTCTGTTATTGGGACACATAAAAACCAAAACAACTGAACGGAGTTTCCTAATACACTCACAGTTCGAATAAACCGTCACTGGCCAAAACGAAACATACGCCTATCTGGAACTGATGCACAGCAGGGAGGATAAGAAACACAAACAGCGTGAAGAACGTCCTGAATATGCAAAGTTAACACTCGATTCACACATGTAGGCGATACACTGTTACCACCCTTTGTGCTCATGATCAATTCCCAATAAAGAAAGCGAACATAAAATCAGGGCTAAAATGGGATCGTTGATTTATCAATATTTAGAAAGATGGGTTACTGGCGGTGACCCTAACTACGGTGCGTGTTGCAGTGTCAAGAGCCCATTTGTAGTGCTTTGTTTGTTTTTAGAAATCGTATCGTTGCAAAGCTTCGTGAAAAATGGACTTTGTGTTTTTTTCATCAAAATGTAGTATTATATAGAACCACGAATAAAATGATAGCATACTTCTTCAGTTTTATGGAATCAATAATGTCTTCGTCAATTTTTATACGCTCATAGAATTAAATTAATACTTACCCATACTCTGACAGATAGAACGAACTGTTGCTAGCGACAAGGTGGCGTATGCTGATTCGCTGCAGGGACGATAACAAATGTAAACAGCGTGAGGAATGTCATATGTACGTAAAGGTAACACTCAATTCACACATGAAAGCAACACACTGGAAACTGTCTCAATGCTCTGGTTGCATTCCCAGGAAAGACGGTGAAAACGCAATCAGGGCTTAAATTTCGTCATTGCAGAATAATATTCAGAGAGATGCGTTATTGTCGGTGTAGCTGTCGGAATTTTGCCCTGTCTGCGTGTGTGCTGTCGTGACAAGAAACGATATGTCAGGATACAAGCGCGAACAACTGATGTCACGTCGGGCTGTGCGCGCTGTGCCGGGCAGCTGCACAGAAAAAAACTGGGGCCAATACAGCATTGACCTGCCCCACGGTTCCGTATGCAGGGGAAGCCTGTAAGGTACGGTGTAATGCATGGCGGGAAGACGGTGTTTTCAGGGCTGTAACTGGAACAGCGTGGGAAGTGCAGCCCATTCTTAAAGACTTCATTGCACTGTGTGCTTCCATCTCCCCGTATTCAATGAACTGGCATCACATAATGTTGGATGTGATGAAAGATGTGTAATCCCATTTGTTTTGCTGGACTGCGATACCTTCTCCAACCAGAACATCAGCAGGAAAAAGAAAGAAGATCCCGGCCTCTACCAATATCTCAAGCAGACGGTAAACAAAGACTTCAGGATCCAGACGGCTGTCAACATATAGAACGGGCGCTGTGAGTCCTTAGGATGTAGCCGTGAGAGAAACAAATCATCAGTGATCGGGCACCCATTCTCCAAACACCACCCAACGCCGGCCTTCACAGGCACCCTGTCCAGGCAGCACCAGGAGGAAATTCACTCCTGCCAGAGCAGCAGCACAAGGCAGGGTTTCCCGACCATGTTCCCGGTACTGCAGCAAGGAGGACAGCGAGGGCAAGGAGGGCATGGCTCATGTTTAAACTCCACAGAAAACAGGCCAATTTTGTGGTATTGAGAAAGGATCGAGGAAAGGTGGATTGGGATAAGTTGTTTTCTGGCAAGGATGTGTTCAGTAAGTGGAAGGCCTTCAAAGGCGAAATTTTGAGAGTCCAGAGTTTGCATGTTCCTGCCAGGATTAAAGGCAAAGGGAACCTGGGTTTTCAATAGATATTGGTTCTCTAATTCAGAAAAAGAGAGAAGTGTATAGCAGGTATGGGCAACTGGGAACAAATGAAGTACTTGAAGAGTATAGAAAATGTACGAAAAACTAAAAAAGGAAATCAGAAGGCAAAACGACGACATGAAGCTGCTTTGGTAGATAATGTAAAGGTAAACCCAAAGCGTTTCTACAAGTATATGAAGAGTTACGGACAAAATTGATTCCCTAGAAGATCAGAGTGGACGTCTATGTGAGGAGCATCAGAGTATGGGGGAGATATTAAACAGATTTTTGCATCAGTATTTACTCAGGAAACTGACATCGTGGACATGGAATGAAGGGAAACAAGCAGTAGGGTCATGGAACATATAGAGATTAAAGAGGAGGAGGTGCTCGCTACTTTGCAGCGAATAAAGGTAGATAAATCTCCCGGGTCTGTCAAGATATTTCCAAGGACCTTGAGAGAGACTGGGTCAGAAATTTCAGAGGCCGTGGCAGATATATTTAAAATGTCCTTAGGCACGGGTGCCGTGCGGGAGGACTGGCGGGTAGCTCATGTTGTTCTGTTGTTTAAAAAATGCTTTAAAAGTAAACCAGGTAATTACAGGCCAGTGAGCCTGACATCAGGAGTAGGTAAATTATCGGAATGTGTTCTGAGAGATCGGAAATACAAGTATTTGGACAGCCAAGGGCTGATTAAGGATAGTCAGCGTGGCCTTTGCGTGGTAGATCGTCTTTAACGAATCTTGTAGAATTTTTTGAGGAGGTTATCAAAAACGTAGATGAAGGAAAGGCAGTGGATGTTGTCTGCGTGGACTTTAGTAAAGCCTTTGACAAGGTACCACGTGGGAGGTTAGTTCATAAGGTTCAGTCACTAGGTACCCATGGAAAGGTTGTAAACTGGATTCGAAATTGGCTGAGTGGCAGAAGACAGAGAGCGGTAGAGGATGATTATTTCTCAAACTGGAGGTCTGTGACCAGTCGTGTGGCTCAGGGATCTGTGCTGTGGCCATTGTTGTTTGTTGTCTATATCAATGATCTAGATGATAATATGGTAAATTGGATCAGCAAGTTTGCTGGTGACACCACGTTTGGAGGCGTAGTGGACAGCGAGGAAGGATTTCGAAGTTTGCAGAGGGATCTGAACCAACCAGAAAATAGCAGATGGAATTTAATGCAGATAATTCAGATAATATATGGACGGGAGAGGTCTGGAGGGTTATGGAGTGGGTGCAGGGAAGTGGGACTAGCGGAATAACATTTCGGCACAGACAACAAGGGTCGAATGGCCTGTTGACTGTGCCGTATTCTTCTATGGTTCTATGGTTCTAATGTCAACGCGGCATTGACAAATGCTTCAATTTCAATAGCATGATTAATTGTTGAAATATTAAGTATGTCTTTTTTAAAAAAAATAGCATAGAAGCGGAAATAAAAGATCTTATTACCCCCCTAATATTGAGTTGAACGTCCATTCATGAATTCCATCGTTTCGATATCCAGTCATGCTGCTGAGTAAAAACATCATAGACATCAAAGCTGAAAAGAAACATGTTGGTGGAAGGTAACTTCCAAGTAGTTTGTGAATATTTTCGGTAAGAAATATAGTAATATAACTTGTAATTATGACAGGGAGGAAAGATTTCCAGAGAATTATGTTCAAAACGCCAATTTATAAGTCTAAAACCTCAATAGATGTAAACACATCATTCTTCCGTCAACATCCATCTGTGCTGGAATTTTTCGAACGTTTCCAATATGTTTCACGATGTGCATTTCACGGAATGAAGGTTTGAGTAACAAGTTAGAACGTTTTGCACAGAAGTAAGTGGTGACCCATTGTTGAGACAGCAGTAAATCCAAAGCTGGTGATAGATTGCAAAGAAGAAAAGGATTTTTTTCTGGAAAATCGTTTTCGATTCAGAGACATGCTAAATGTACATGAATCCAGCAACGAAAACGAATTTAAAGTGGCAGCCTTTCAACTGTATGTCAAAGTCCTCCTCGCTTGAATGCACTGTCTGCCGATAATCCAAACAAATTACATAATATCGTAAATTGCATCGTGGTTATGTTGAGTTTACTGAACCGGATTAATTATCAATAACATGCCCATGCTATGGTTAATGCGTCATCAGGTCTGCCCCTATGTTCCAGAAGTATTTGCATTTGATGCAATGCAATTAAATACATTATGTCTCACCCATTGCTCCGTAAGGAATATGTTTTTCTTGCTTTTAATCATTATTTTTAAAGTCGCTTTAGTGAATGCTATGTTAAATTGCAGGTCATTCTCATACGTTATGAACCGGAATGCGCCCACATAGAGCAAACATTTAAAAAAAGAAGGAAATTCCTTAAGGCGAATCGCAACAAAACGTCTTAGAAAGCAGAATGACCTCTGGAATTATTTGACCAGGATGCATTAAAACTGCATGAAATAATTTCAGAAGAAATTTCCATGAGCCATGGACGACCAGCGTTGACCCAGTTCCATTTGACACAGGTTCAAGCTTCTTTTTCACTCCGCAATAATACAGTCCCCCGTCGGCCGCACTGATATTTAGGAGCTGATAAGTGGCCTTTCCTTTCTCCAGTGGCGAAAAAAATGCTTTCTTTTGTCGGGTACTGATTTCAAAAACTCGCTCTCTCCAACTTTCCACCAGTAAAGATTGATGCCTGGATTTTCTATTAAAAAAAACAGACTCCGCAATAGAAAACCGTGTTTTCACCGACCATCCGGTACATTCGCTGCGGGGACTGCAACACTTTCATCTGAGCTTCTGCAATCGCTGAATGGAAATAAATGCAAATAAGATTTAAACACGATTTACTCAAAATATCGTTCCATTTCTAACAGGAAGGATATCAGTCAAACAACAAATGGAATATTTCGGTGAGATCGAGCTTGCATCCGAAGTGGGAAAGGCACCTTGTGCTGCTTTATGCCCAAGGTACCCAATAGCTTACAGGAATACCATTTACAGTGCCAGTGGGCTTGTGTTAATAATCAGTTACCTTCAACATCCATATTCTGTGACCCTTAGCTTTTAATTGCACCTCAGCCATTTATATCTGCATTCAAATCTTTTTTTTTTCTATTCAGATATGTTTAATGTAATCAAGAAATTCTTTCCATAGTGCTTTTCATTTTAACTCTCGTCCTGTTTCTTAACTAATTTCGATGCCTGTGTTTCCAATTAATTTGCCTTGTTGGCTGCTGACAAAAAGCAAACTATTGACAAATATTTTCTGTGCTATTTGGTCAATGTTCAGTCCACCTTTTTTGCTGACTACTTCCACTTCTCCGTAAAACATGTAGAATAGCAGTGTGAGTTTCGTTACGTACTAACTGCAAAATGCAGCAGATTTTGTCAGACACAATCCTTGTTTTTTAAAACAACACACGTCTTGAGCACTTCAGGAACAGCAGTTCAGAGGAATTACTGGAGGTGTATAACAAAATACGTTTCATATAAAATCACAGTGAAGCCCATGTATAATATTTACAGTTTCCCCTTCGTCTTGAAGCTCATCGCCATATCGTGCTGTCTCTGTATTCAAAAATGTCCTGGATTCCTTCGAATCTCTGTGATATATCACAGAAGCCCAAGACAAACGTTTAGATATGCCCATGGATTAGTGATACAACCGCAATTGTATTATTGAAGTGCACGCGAGTGAATCCTTCAGATAATTCTGTTTTGGATACAATTAAAGGAAGCAGCAGTTCTCCATATATTACAAGAGATTCAACAGAGCAATGCATTAATATTGCCTCCAGGACATCTTTGGACACAGTGAAGCTCTGAACATAGTAATCCTATGTTTTGCTATCCTGTGTGGTTCTGGCATATTGTTCAAATATAAAAGTTCAATTCTTGACCTTTTGTCAGCATAATATCGAAACAGTAGCGAACGAAATAGCGCCAGAAAGAAAATGAATAAATGACGACCACATTTTGGTTTTCGAATGGCTTTTTTATTCTAAAATTTATGTTTTCACTATTAGGCAAGAATCAAAAACGTAAAATTCCATTTACACTTACCTATGCGAACATCTCAAAGATCAATACCCATGAAAGAGCAATCATTTTAACGAATGGAACTGACTGAAATCAAGGTCCTAACACCGACATCTGAAAGTCTGAAAACTGGTCTTACCGTGACCTCATTTAAACGGACAGATGATGATGCATTCTTCTGATTTCTAATGACCGTAGATAAAATGCACACAACTTCATAAGAAATACATAGAGCAGCACAGAACAGGAACATGGCTTTCGGCCTACGATGTTGTGCCGATCTCATTAAACTGGTAATTAAATCCCTAAGAGTATAGTCCATTCTTCCTACATAAATAGCGCGTAGATTTTAGCAAATTTCTACTGTTGCTGAGGGTTTTAATAAATTCAACGTAAAAGTTATCAGTATTTCTGTGATTTCATTTAGACTTAAATATCTATGTTGATTTAAATATATGGAATATAAAATCGTAACAGAGCACTCTCAGTCGAGAATCTGAGTTGCACAATATAGGGCATATTAAGTTATTGGGGACCATGTGTACAATGAGCTTCGATCTGAAATTTTCCTTATCCCTGTTGAGAATCTGAGAGAAAAAAAGTGAAGCAAAAGCGTTTGAGTGGCTCAATAATTAATCAAACAATACCAGTCATAACACAACGTTGAGTGTATAAAAGAAAGGTACAATAGACCACGGGTATTTAACGACGACTATGTTAGAGACGTTGAACGATAGCTAGGAACGTGATGGAATTTATTATGTTTCCACGAAACAGCTACATGTGATTTTGAATATTCCTTGAGTGAACGTGGAAACTGACTGCAGCCAATAGCCGCGCGAGTACTGCACTGCAGAGTTGCAAGCAGAAGATGTACGACGAACGTTCGAAATACCAGTTCGGGGATAAACATTTTCCTGTCTTTATCTGAAGACAGCAACGTTTGTCATCCCTTTGTTTGAATGCATTAGCACGGGGCATTTGACGGTATGGAACGGCGGTCGCGTAAACTACAGGGACAAAACAATTACTTCCGGTATAGCCAATATATCGACCAAAGAAAGTCTAATTTTAAAAACACCTGGACAAACATCAGATGAAATAGAAAAATGTGACCTTTGCTGTTTCACCAACTTAATCACCTGCACACTGCGGTGAAATATTGTGTAACTTTGAACAAAATAAAATAATCACAGCCATCAAAAGACTCAAAATTTTAACTGGCATTATAAAGTGGCATATCATTGTATAACAATTAAACAACTTGTTGTTTATCCATCAATCTTCTTAAAGTATCCGGCAAATAAAAGCTGATAATACTGAAAATATGAAAGAAAATGGAGAAAATGCTAAGAAAATCCAACAATTTCAGATGATCAACCTTTCCCTTTTTTCATAGAACCAGCCAATCCAGACGGAGGGTTAGGCAGCTCCAACATTAACTCGTTTTTTGTCTCTCATCTGTTGCTGTTGTATTTGCTGAATATTTGCAGAAATTGCTCTTGTTTCGTATTTATAGCACCCTCTTCTTTTATCACTTTTCCACTTTTGGTACAAATTCATCCACCAGAAATGTAACCTCTGTGCTCTCCACAGATTTTGCTTGATATGCGGAGTATTTCCAGCATGGAACAGTTTCAGCACTTTTTCTCCTCTCTCTTTACGATCCTATGCTTCTCTCTGTATTCATATTCCAGACAGGTCAGCTTTGGAGACAACAAATATTAAATTTGTGCCACATACCAATCTTTGTCTCCAACCTATCGCAGACACCCGCTTTGTGCCTTCTGCCTCTCCTGCTCTGTGCAAAATTAAACGCGCTTGTTTTGCCAGATTTCCAGTTCTGATACCTTGTCATCCGTCTGGAACAATGAGGATTCCTCCTCATTACGCGAATAACTACTACCTAAGCATCATATCACTTTTGTTTTATTTAGAGTCAAAGGGTCATGAGGCAAATAACAGGCCATTCGGCTCCCACATCGACCAGTCAACATCCGTCCATATTAATCCGATATTCCAACGTCTGGAACCGCAGCCTTCTGTATCAAGGAGATTAAAGTTATCTTCAGTACACTTCTTAACTGTTGTCAGCAACTCTGCCACCACTCTCGATGGCAGTGTATTGCAGCTACTTAGGAGTATACGGGTGAAAAATGTCCCGGTCAGATCCCTTCTGAGTTTCTTAAAACTTCCGCGCATATATGCCCTTCTCCACACACATACATACACACACACACACACACACACACACACACACACACACACACACACACACACACACACACAAACGCACACACACACACACACACACACACACACACACACACACACACACACACACACACCCCAAAGTGAAAACTTGTAAATTAATGCAACTAATGGCTGACAAATCCCTAGTACCTGATAATCTATCTGCCACTGCAGGAACGAAAATGTGCTTGGAAACAGCGGGAGTTGAGGTAGTCATCTGCCAAAATACGTCACAAGAAATGAAGCCGATCAGAGATTTGAACAAATGTTACCCATGAGTTTAAAAAGGAGGCACCCACGCACGGAACAAAATATTGGAGGTGTGTTTTAATTCCCTCACCAAACCACCGTGAATAGCTGGGGCCCAAACATTGATCCTTACAGAAACCGAATGTTCATCAGCTGTCATCCTGGAAAAAAGGCAAGTTAATTCTACCTCCCTGTTTCCTGCCTGTGAACCAATTATCAAGCAGGCCAGTACCTTACCCGCGTTAGTTCTGCTTTAATGTTTAATCTCTATCCTCCTAATTGAGACGTAACCAAAAGCATTCTGAATGTCCAAAAGAAGCATATCAACTAGTTCCCTCTGATCTCTTATATTATTCACAAAAAAATCCAACAGATTTGTCAACCATGATTTTACTTTCAGAAACACATGCTTGCTTTCTTCAATTGCGTTAATTCTTTTTTTAGAATGTATTATAGCTTTTCCCGATTGCTGATGTTCGTCTTATTGTTGTGAACACCCCCGCCCCCACCACCACACCACCACCACCACCACCCCTGTATTCTTTCATTGCTATTAAACTATTGATGCCTTCTAATCTGTAGGAAATCCCTTGCACTCTGAAGAAATTTGGAGAGTCAGTAACTGTGCATCTACTATTTTCAGGCCCTGGGAATCTGTCAATCGTCAGCCCCATTAATTCATATAATTATTTCTTTCTTAATATTGATTATCTTCAGACCATTTGCAAAAGATCATTATTTCCGAAACGTATCTGGGAGATTATTCGTGGCAACATTGTCGAAGGTAGTTCAAAAAGTACGTGTGCAATCGTTCATGCGTAACTTTGTTTTCAATATGACCTTCTCCCGTATCTGATGGTCGCGGCCACGCAGTGTTCTTGGCTCCACACTTTGCCACTGGTATATTTGCAACAGATTATGACTCAAATTTATCTCCCATAAAAATAACTCAGTATTCATTGGTCCCCTCATAATATATCTGTTCGTTTTTCTTTGCTGAATTCTCAGCAGTAACCTTTTGTTCTGCGTGAATATTCTGGTATTTTTGTATCTTTTCTCTTGGTCTAAAACAGTGAATGATTTCACTTTGTAAGTCCTGGTTGAGCCATATTTCCTAACTAACCTTTGGGCCAGCAATCATGAATAATTGTAAATCATGTATATGTTCTTCATGCATTGGCCAATGCCGGCTCACTTCAACCCACGTGGTAAAGTTCCCGTAATAACATAGACACCCCACGCTTCATAACTTCATAGTTTCCTTTGTTCAAATGAAGAAACCTAATTATAATTTCAAAAATATCATTCCAGATCTAACTGGTGTAGTCCATCGTGCTGGACACGATCTTACCAAAGGAACCATGCACAAGAAGATATTTAATTATTTACTTATAAATAAACAATATCCACACCGGGATAACTGTTTTTATTTGGCTTTTCAACATATCGGTTGAAACCCCATTGCATCACGCACCAGGGATTCCTCTTCCTCAGTATTACCGCCAAGTTGGTTTGACAAATCTATATGTAAGGTAAAGTAATTCAATATTACAGTTGTACTGTTCTTGTTCAGGCCTCTAATATGCTGCTTAATTCCATCCTCAGCAGTATCAATAATATTTGGAGGCCAATGCAGTAAATCAAACGTTCTTTATCTGAATGAACACATCTGTCGAAGATGCTACATGCATTGGTAACCACTAGCGTAAAGAAATGAGTATGATCTGACAGCCATTGCACAGTTGTGATTTCAGGTTGATCAACCACTTTAAATACATATTGAGACTCACTTGACATTTTGGAAGAAGCAGAAAGGGAGGGTAAATGTTGGTAAAGCTCACTGCAGCTGTGAGCGATCAAATCTGCTTCGGAGTCTCATAATGAAATGGCAGTTAAGGTAAGAGGTCAGTGGAAAGTGAATCCTGTTACTCTCCCCTGCTACTCCACCCACCCACCCACCCCACCCCCTGAGAAGTAATTATTTCACAGGACAGATTAAATCACGACAATTAGGCCAGTTGGTTTGAAGTTAAGAATGATAAAGGGGTATTAACTTTGGTGTGGTTATAACAAGGCCTCCCTTATTCAGTGCGAATTAGAGGTATAGAAAGGTAAGTAAATCTCGGAGAGAGCTAAAAGCAGATGGGTGGTTGCAGGGGAGAACGTTAACATTCCCAGTATTGTCACAGAATGCCTCAGGGAAAGAGGCTCAGATGGGGCAGACTTTATGAGACAGTATGTAGATATCTATGCAGTATGTAGTATGTACCTATCAGAGAAGATCCTGTACTTCACCTTATCTTAATAACTTAAACCGGTCAGGTTGTGGAAGTGTCAGCTGGGAAACGTGTTTTAACTTATTATCAGAAGTATAAATGTAGTTTTGGGAAGGAATAATTTTGACCCTCAAGTTGAGCTCTCGAATTTCGAGAAGTTTGAGCGCAAGATAGGATCAAGTGAAATCAAACTGGAAGCAGCTGCTTGCAGGTGGATTAACATCTGAAGATTGTAGGATTTTAAAAGAGAGGTAGCAAGAAGTCCTGTCCGACATGCTCCAGTAAGGCCAAAGGCGGAAATGGCAAAGCTAGGGCATCTTGAATGGGAAAGAATACTGAAGGTTTGGTCAAGTCAGGCTGAACATGTCGTCCACTACCAGAGGACAAATATGGAAAAGGGTGATAAAAACAAACAAGATGGTCGACTATCATAGATTGATAACTGATACAGACAGAGAAACCAAATTACCTGAAATAGAATTCAATATTGAGACCAGATGAAAGGGCACGCCACGGTTCAAGAAAAAGGAAGACAGTTATGATGTGCCTGTACAGGAAGTCTCTCTATCGGAACAAGTATAATGGAGAGAGAAGGATTGGGAGAATGAAGTGGAGTCCTGACCGGAGGCAGAGTGCAAGGAATAGCAGTTGAGACCGCTCTCCGTAGACTTGTAACGGGTGTTGTCACCTTGTCTCCCGAGAGACCTAGAATAAGGTAAAAGTGAGACTTTACCTCTGTGAAGATGAGAGAAGGGTGCAAAATTGGCAGCAAATATAGTGGACGCGCCCAGTTCTATAGGAACACAGGAGGCAACAGTAAGTTGCACCGGGAAATAGATGAGGTAATGGCCCAGTAAGGACTGAAACAATACTGTTCACACGTCCCACAAAAAGTCAGACATTGCATGGTCCCATATATTTTTCCATAGTTACACATCGAATGCGATGAAAGTGAGTATAGATTATGGATATCGGATGTGGGATGGGGGTGTAAAGTGATTGTCGGTAGATGGTAAAGATGAGTCCACGGAATTTCAAACGGCCAACCTGGAGCAGAGCATGAGGAGTGACATTGGTATAAATGCGAAGGGACAGGGCAAGTAGGTAAAGGTAGTGCTGGCTTAGGAAGAAGTAATTCCGATGGGCAAGAGTAGACTGAAACAATGGGTTTGCAATGGCTTACCTGCTTGCCGATTTTGGGAATATATGCTTATAAAAGAAATTTCCTTAACCATAGAACCATAGAACCATAGAACAATACGGCACAATACAGGCCCTTCAGCCCACCATGCTGTGGCGTCCTTCAAACCACACCTATGCCTATCTGACGCCTTCCTCACACATATCCCTCTAACTTAAATTCCTCCATATGCTTACCTTCAGCAGACAAACAGTTCAGCGAATAAATCAGCTAACTTTCGGGGAAAAAATGTAATTCTATGTATACGCTTCACCGCTGAAATAGAAGGTAAACGGTGCGCCCATATTTAACATACGAGGGTCACCCTGGAACACGCTGTGTAATTGTAATGCAACTGATCAACTACAATCTGATTCCTCTTTTCTTATGATGAAGTAATGTGGCATCTATTCCTTAGCTGTGCTCTGTAATTTTACTTCAATTGGGTGCATAGGGACCTCCAGAAATCGAAGCTCATGATGAAAATCGGGTAAGGTTAAATGTTTTCCGTCTCTCGTATTTGAAAATTCAAAGAAAGGATTCTGGTTTTGCGCATACATTCGACACATTCAAATAAGGCCGCGTCTAGACTTGTCGTTTCCTTGTTCATCGTGCATAAAATTCACAATATCCTAAAATGTGAAATTCACAGTGCATAGTTTAAACGTGGTTTAAAAATAGTTTATACAACAATGACACATCTGTTTAATAGTATTCAAGAAAGTCAGAATGACCTTGATCTGTTTATATCAAATGATCCCAGGTAATATCATATACCATTTCAGTTTCCATTGCTGGTTCTTTTTTTCATTTTCATCCATATTTACTAACGTTCTTATTATGTACAGAAATGGCATCCTGAGATCCAGTACCAATATTAGTAATAATAATGTAAACATCCATGAATACAGAATTAAGTACTTCTCTGGAAATTATGGTGTTCTGAAATTATAAAAAAAAGCTTATATATACGAAAACATAATTTACCTTCATTCAAGTTATCTGTAGTGAAAGCTATTTGCCACTCCTCGTCCAGTTACCCTGTTGATCAATATCCCCCTGTAATCTACGAGAAACTTCATCATTATGAACAACATCTCCAAATTTTGTGTCATTTACATTGGCATTCGCATTTAAATCATTTACATAAACAGTGAATAACACAGACCCCAACACCGACCCCTGTGGCAAAACAGTATCATCAGATTCCATGATAAATGCTCGCGTGTTCATGAAGTCAGTTGTATTACTGTAATTTTAGTGCCACACATTAGCTAGTCCTTGTCACGTTAACAAATCCAAATCTTTTGACAGATTTCTTTGCTGATGTTCAGTAAATGAAGCACTATTCAGGAGAGTGTCGCTAAGACGAAAGTTCAGCGATGAAATGGTCACTGGCAGAGAAAGCAGGATGGTCCGAACGGTTTGCTCTTCCTAGCAACTTCGTCATGTTATAGGGACGCCGTGAATGCTCTGGAGAAGGTGCAACGGAGAATGAGCAGCACCTGCCTGGAATGTAATGTTTCTCTTCTTGAGAGAGACTGGATAGTCTGAACTTGTTTTCCTTGGATGGAGAAGACTGAAAGGGGCTGGCAGGTGCTTACCGGATGTACAAGACCTTAAGGTCAATGCACAGGGCGGATAGTGAGAAACTGTTCGTGACCGAATCAACGAAAAACCTGATGGAATAGGGTTAAGGTGGGTATAAAATATATAGAGAGGATCTGGGGAAAATTATATTTTTCACTCAATGGTTTGCTGAAGTCTTGACTTCTCCATTTGAGCAGGTGTGGGAGTAGTATTCGCACGTCGTTCAGGAAGGATCTCGGCAAGCATCAGAATTGACAAGATATAGAAGGCCTAGATTAGAAATTATATACAGTTGGAAAGCGACAGAACTATATGCATAAACATCATGGCCGAAGCACCGGTTCCTGTACTGCAGGATACTCGGACTCCATGGCAAGCACCAGGCGGTAAATATACAAAATATTGAGCCTTCAAACATATTTCCATAATTCACTCCCAGGGAAGTCATAGCAGCATTTGCAAACAGAGTATATTCCTTTGAAGCTGGCCTCATTAACCTGCCCGCTGCTGGGGAAATGCGTTAAGTCCAGTGGCCGAATAACACTGACAAACGATTGCTGATCAGTGTAGTTCATTACACTGCTGTCCGTTGAGGAGAGATTCCAGACGCACTTCCCATCCGACCTCAGTATGGCAGCAGGGAGGTTTGCGGGCACGATGTTGCAAAAAGATATAAGTATGTGTAAATACTCCTTTGATTTTATTTTAATGTTTTAGATTATCTATGAACATGTCAATATTTTTGCTGAAATTTCATAATTGTTTTCGTCATTTACATCGAATCCAGTAGCTTCTCCTTGGTAGTAACAGTTAAAAGTATGCTAAAGCTGTTAAAAGCTTTCTGTCAATGATGGCGCGAATATCCCAACGCGGAACTACAGGGTATGAAAGATAAGGCCTTCCCGTTCCTCAGGACGTGTTTCGTTCGTGGAATATGCCTCGTGTGCCGGGATTCAGTTGGTGCAGAATCTGCTACCGGATCGAGTCCAAGCCGGCACAGAATACGGGGGTTTAGTCTAGTTAGAAGGACACTCCAACATGACTGGTAGTTTTCACAACGCATTAATTTGCTGCTTTGAGCCGAAATGTGCCTGCTGTGTACTGGAAGTGCTGGAGTTATGCTCAATCTTTAAAGAGCCGTGATGCACTCAGAGTAAGATCCCGGAGTACCACATTGCCAGATGAATCAAATTACATGAAAGAAACTAGTGAACATCTCTGCACCCACTGCCGCAGGACAAAGAAATCCCTGATTGGTTAATTAAATCACAATTTTTGATGGTACCAAAGGTGTGATTGGTCAATTTCATGAAATTGATATAATATCAAACAATAGTGCTTATATTTTTTATGCTGTCAAGTTTGGCGGCTGCCAATCATACAGTAGAAACATAAAACAATACAGCAAAATACAGGCCCTTCGGCCGACCATGTTGTGCCGACTATCAAACCACACCTAAGAATAGTCTAACCCCTTCCTCTCACATATCCCTCGATCTTAAATTCCTCCATATGCTTATCTAACAATCTCTTGAACTTGACCAACGTATCAGCCTCCAACACTACCCCAGGCAGC
Source organism: Pristis pectinata (assembly GCF_009764475.1). Classification (NCBI taxonomy): domain Eukaryota; kingdom Metazoa; phylum Chordata; class Chondrichthyes; order Rhinopristiformes; family Pristidae; genus Pristis; species Pristis pectinata. The sequence continues at coordinate 51,146,670 of NC_067417.1, forward strand.
GCATTCCAGACACCAACAACTCTCTGGGTGAAAAAACTCCCTCTGACATCTCCCCTGAACTTCCCACCCATTACCCTAAAGCCATGTCCTCTTCGTTTGAGCATTGGTGCCCTGGAAAAAGTAGGCGCTGCCTGTCCACTCCATCTATTCCTCTTAATATTTTGTATACCTCTATCATGTCTCCCGTCATCCTCCTTCTCTCTAATAAATAAAACCCTAGCTCCTTTAGTGTCTCCTCATACTCCATACTCTCTATTCCAGGCAGCATCCTGGTAAATATCCTCTGAACCCTTTCCAACGCCTCCACATCCTTCCTATAATGAGGGGACCAGAATTGGACACAGTACTCTAAGTGTGGTCTTACCAGAATTTTGTAAAACTGAATTATTACCTCGCGGCTCTTAAACTCGATCCCACGACTTATGAAAGCTAACATCCCATAAGTTTTCTTAACTACCCTATCCACCTGTGTGGTAACTTTCAGTGATCTGTGTATATGAACCTCCAGATCCCTCTGCTCCTCCACACTCCGCAGAATCCTGCCATTAACCTTGTACTCCGCCTTGGAGTTTGTCCTTCCAGAGTGCACCACCTCACATTTCTCTGGACGGAAATCCATCTGCCACTTGTCGGAGCAGCTCTGCATCCTATTAATATCCATCTGTAAGCTTTGACAGCCCTCCACACTGTGCACGACACCACGGATCTTTGTGTCATCTGCAGTCTTGATAACCCACCCTTCCACCCCCTCATCTAAGTCATTAATAAATATCATAAAAAGTAAAGGTCCCAAAACCGATCCCTGTGGGACACCACTAGTCACAGCCCTCCAATCCGAATGCACTCCCTCCACCACAACCCTCTGTTTTCTACAGGAAAGCAATTTCTGAATGCACACAGCCAATCCTCCCTGGAACCTTTGGCCTCTGACCTTCTTAATAATCGATTATATTCGATTAAAACATTCAAACGGCTGAGCATAGACATCATTTTCAATTTTCTGGAAAAAGCCTTCATATGTTTATCCTAATAACTCTACCATGATTTTTTATATTTTTTTATCACTATTCCTTTCAGGAATTGAGATTATACGGACAGTAACATAGATCTCCTTGAATTTCCTGTACAACTTAATAGTTACCATGTTAACCTTGTGACCCCCTCAATCACAGCTTTCTGCAAGTGGAAACTTTTTCTTGATGACTACCCAGAGATGTTTTAATCATTTTAAACCCCCTGTCGTCATTCTGAAAGGGCCTTGTCATGTCATTTCTTAGGTTTTTGTTTTCAAAATAAAAGTCCCAATCACTATCTTATCTTCCTTGGAGGGTGCAACAGTTCAGCTCCTGCAAATTTCAAGAAACCTTTTTGTGGATACTCAAGTATTATTTCTAATAATAACACGGGCAGAATTATTCAAACTACTTCGTGTGTGCTGAAACTAGGGTGCAATGCCAGTTCAGAGTTACTTTTCAGTTTTCATTTCTAAGATAATAACGGATGGTATAATCAACGCTATCAGTACAAGTTTCACATTGCGGGGCGAGGACCACTGTGTGCTATTGGGAAGCCTCAACTAGGCCTTTCATTTTAATAATCTTTGTATTAGTCTCATTGGCAAGCACAAAGAGAGACTGTTAAGAGGAAACATATCAGAAGGAATCCAAATTGGGCAGCTTCAACAGCATTGGGGAATGCAACTCGTTCTATTCCTGGTGTTCTGGCTCTCACCCCGAGGAGGATGGATAATTCACCGAAGGGACAGTCCTGTGTACACTACTTAAGAAATGCTCACGTTTCCCCTTAAATTCAGGATCATTATTGTGACAGAAAACATTGTTAAGACTGGAGAAGAAGGCCATGAACATAACTCAGAGCCAAAATTGTAGCTGGAAGCTGGCAATACCACGGGATTGGGAGGTGCATTGGCCGTCCCGCAGGGCGGGTTACTTTCGCAACAAGATCTTGGCATCGGCCTAAAATCCTGAAAAGGCTTGAGCGCTTAACTGGAAACACAAAACATTTCAGGCACAAAGCGTTTTGGTTGTCATTGATAACTGAATGCTACTTATGCATGCTTGTTACACTTCCAGCAGAATTTAATTCGTTTAAATTTTCGTGTTGATTCCTATTGAGTCTTCGCTACAATGCTTCATTTACAGATGAACGCTATGCTTTCTATTTACGCTTTGAAAGTCAAAATAAGGAATGTTTCCTACACGAGCCCCTATAGCTCCCGTCGACCTTGCGACTTCAGTCTCAATGGCCTACGTTAGGGCATCCTTCAGGAGGGTGAAGCCACAAAAAGCATCTGGCTCTCACAGTGTATCTGCCCGAGTTCTTAAGATCTGTGTAGACCAACTGGCGGGTGCACTGAAGGACATCTTCATCTTTTCTTCTGTGGTCTCAGGTTCCCATCTGTTTCAATAGGGCATCTCTAGTACCTGTCGCAAAGAAAACGTGCTGAGCTGGCTCAATGACTACCATCTGGTAGCAGGTATATCGAAAGGGTTTTTGGTACAAATCAATACCTGCCGCATAAATGACCTCGATCGGGTTCAATCGGCTTATCGCCACAGCAGGTCAACAGCAATTTCTATTTCTATGGGTCTGCACTCTGTTTTGGACCATCTGGATAACAGTAACACCTACGTCAGGTTGCTGTTCGTCGATTATAGCTTAACCATCCCCTCCCAACTTATCACCAAGCTCCAAGACCTGACCTCTGTATTTCCCTTTGTAACTGCATCCTTAGCTTTATTGTCTGCAGATCTCAATCAGTTCATATTGGAAACCAAATCTCATCCTCATTGACCATCAGCAAATGTGCCCCTCAAGGTTCAATGCTGGATCCACTGCTCTGTTGTCTTTTCACCCACGACGCTGTGGCCTAGCACAGCTCCAGTGACATCAACAAATTCGTCGATGACACAATTATTGTTGGCCGAATCAGGTGTAGGGATGAGTCAGTATTCAAGAATGGCACAGAACACCTGATTGAGTGATACCACGCTAACAACATCATGCTCAATGTAACAAAACAAAGGGACTAATCGTTGATTTCAGAAACGTGATGTCAACAGACCACGTGCCATATGTCCTTGCTAGTGCGAAGGTGGTGATAGTTAGCAGTTTGAGATTGTTGGGCGTTAAGATCTTGGATGAAATTTGCTGGGCCCAACAAATCGATGTAATAAAGAAGAAGGCGGACCACCACTTCCACTTTCTCACAAGCTTCATGAGATTTGCCATGTAACCAAATATTTTAACAACCTTCAACAGATGAACTGTTGAAAGCACCTTGATTGGTTGCATTATGTCCAGCTAAAGCATATCTAATACACTGGAAGGCAATAGGATGCAGAGAGTAATGAACAAAGCCCGGTCATCACAGGCACAACTCTCCCCGCCATTGGAAGTATCTATCTGAGGATCTGCCTCAAGAAGGCGGCATATATTATTGAGATTCCATACCATCGGGGTTATGCCCTCTTATCGTTGCTACCGTCAGGCAGAAGCTATAGAATCCTGAAGTCCCACACCACTAGGTTCAGGAGCAGCTGCTTTCCTTCAGCCACCAGGTTTTTGAACCGACCTGTACAACCCTCATCTTATCTCACCAATGGAATACTACGAGCCACCCCTTGCATTGCCTTGGGTATGTCTCTGATTGTGTTTTTTTCGCACTAAAGTATTGTTTTGCACAGTGGTTTTTCTTCATCGTCGTGTATAATTTATGTATAACTTTTCGCTGCTTTCTATGGTCTGAATCTATGTGCCTATGATGTTACTGCAAATAGGTTTTTCACCATACCTGGACATAACCATTCTTGCAGAAATGACAATAGACCAGACTTTACTTGATTTTCCTTGCTGGGAAAAGTGATCAGAAGCTCGATTAATCGGACTTTACGAATGGTTCGCTGTAACGGTTCGAGGAGGGTTAAGTGTTAAACAATCACAAAATTAAGACCGGACCTAAATGAATTGTATTGTTTTGGCAGACCTTTAAAATAATCCCGTGATGTAAAATCAGGCAGAACATATGGAGAGCCAATCCTTCCTGTGCTGTCACATTGACGCTGATTTGAAAGTTTTCGATATTAATGCACATGGATCCAGTTCACTATTGACATGTTTGATGTTTCTCTGATCTATTTTTCAGAAACAGCATGACTGATCATCAAACCAATCTCCAACAACAACGTGTGATGGAAGCAGGTAGCTGCTTTCTGCTCATTCTGAAGATGTACATTCCAGTTTTCATAGTCTCTCCGACTCAGGAATTCTGCAGGGAATTCGACTTGCCTACAAGAATATGAGGGATTTTGTTATTTATTTTACGATTACTGTCCTGAAATTAAATACATCGAAACTTCAAAATCATTGCAACGTAGAGGATGGAGGTGGACAGTCCACTCACATAATGGACGTCCACATTCCCTAGTTTCTTCCGGAGATTTTGCCGTGCGCCTGGACAAAGCCGTTGACATTGTTCTGAAGTTGCGATGAACAGGTATGAGCACAACATTAACAATGTTGGACGGCAAATGTCTTTCCTTTGATCGGTACGACTTATTTCTCTCGATCCTCCTCCTCTCTCTATCACACACATATGCATATTCCCGCATACGCATACATACAGGCACACACACACACACACACACACACACACACACACACACACACACACACACACACAGGGTTGTGCGGTATCGTTGAATGAGGGTTAACTAAGATATAACGGTTGTGGAAAACATATCCTCACTGTTCTTCCTCCAATAAACATACTTGCATCCTCGGATTTTGAAAGGATGCCACCAAAAACTTCAGTTCAGTCCGCGCCTCTTGTACACATTGAGATATGTCGCAATACAAAGTCTATGGGAACTGCAATGGATGTCATTCTATTTATCTGCCGCTGCTCTTGTTTTTTGAGTTGCATCTGTTTTGTTATATTCATTATATCTCCGTCCATTTGTTGATTACATAGCATGGAGATATTTAGAAAGGAAACAAGCTCTTTGGCCCAACTTGTATTGAACGTTCAAGTAGCCGAATTGAGCTCACCCCATTTACATTCTTTGGCCCATATCCCATTAAACTCTGTAACTATCCACGTGCACTTTAAATGCTGTAATTTTTTCCGTCTGTACCACGTCCTTTGGCGACTTGTTCCACTTACTCACCATCTTCGGAGTGGAAGAAATTGCCGTTCAAATTCCTTCCCAATTCCAATATTCCCCCTGTCACTTTAAACCAATTTACTCTAGTTTTGTACTGCCTTATGCTTCCCTGGGGGACAGACTTGCTATTCATTTCATCTATGCTACACGCGATTCTCTAAAGCTTTGTGTGGTCACTTCCAACTCTCCTGGGAAAAAAGTTGTGACCTATCCAGCCTCTCTTTATATCCCAATCCCACACTACATCCCCTACCCCCGAATCTCAGTAACATCCTCTTAAATATTTTGCACCCTCTCCAGTTTAATGAAATCCTTCCTCTGACAGGGCGACCGGAACTATAGAAAGTACTCTAAATGTGGCCTTACCAACATCTTGTACTAAGGTCAACCTCCTATACTCAATAATCTGACCGATGAAGGCAAGAGCGCCAAAAGCTTTGGATATTATACTTTCCATCTCTGTCTCCACTTTCAAGGAACACTGTACCTGTAGTCCTCGATCTCTCTATTTTATAACACTCCCCAGACCCAAGCAACAGCAATCTAGTTCCGGCCCTGACTCGTCTTGTCAAAATGCAACATCTCGCAGTTATCTCAAATAACTTCACCTACAGTCTCATTCAAGTCGTTAATATAAATGACCGTGGAACCAACACGGAACCCTGCGGCACACTACAGGTCACAGGCATCTCGTCTGAAAATCAACCTTCTACCTCATACCTTTATCCAGAACTTTAACAAGGCTTCCATCTTGGGGAACGTAACGGACATCTTATGAAAACTATTCTGCACAGCACACGTTGTTTCGTTTATCTCAATAAAGCAATTATTTCCCGAGGTATTTCTAACACTGTGGACTGAAGGTCCCGTTCCTCTGCTATACTGTTCTATATCCTATATAGAGTTTCTTCAAGTTTTCATCCCAACAGTGTCAGACAGAATTCTAGACGTAAGACTCATTAGATCTCCCTTTGAGCAGGGTTGCCACAAGGCCATCATGGCCATGCTGTGAAGCCACCCTAAAGTCCAAGCAAAATTCCGAGATCCTTGTGAAGTCTCTGCTGTTTGGCGCTCTGACTTCCCTCAGCAACCACTCACGCTTCGATGCTGGAACAGATGACCTTAACCGTTTTGCATGACACCAGCGCTCCAATCGCCAGCATCTTATCAGGTCATTATGGAACAGTTTAAACAACCGGCTCCACAATAACATCGGAGCTAATGAAATGATGTTGTATCAGTGACTTGAAATCACTCTATGTGTCTGATATCTGTGAAGTGCTCAGAAGCTTACTTTTGTTCGTGAGCACGACTGTACCCATTCTCGCACCTCCGCATTTTGAGCATTAATATTGCATGCTTTCATGGTCTAGTAACCGTCTCATCGGGGACTGTGCACCATTCGTATTGCGTATTCATTACTTCGGCAGAGCAGAGATATATTCAGCAGCCGTAATAGCGATAGTTTAGCAGAGAGACATATAAATCTGCTTTGTGACATCACGAATCCCTTCCTATGCAAAGAACTCAAATAAATTATGGCTCACATTCGTGCACATCCCAGTCAATCTTAATCTTCATTAAACAACTGGAACCTTGCTCTTTACTATTAAACCCGCAACGGAAGGACGAATACTCGATGAGTGCGCTTAATCGGTGGGTTGTATTGCATGGCTGGTTAAGTTAAAAATAAACATAGGCGTTTTATTCTAGGCCCGGAAGAACAGCAGCATTTTTTCCATTAGCAGTTCACACGGGGATGCGAGTTTCGGTTGGTTCAATTTGACAACTTAACTGTAAGGACAACTCGGGGTTCTAGCGTCCTCATCTATTAAACGTGGACATCAGAAGGCATAGAACATCATGCAGTTCGTCACAGAATAAACCAGGTTGCGCATCTAATTTTCTCAGAAGAAGCTGCGGAAACCACAACACTGAAGGGAAAGCAGAAAATGCTGGCAAATACTTGTAATTTCAGGTCGCATCAATGAAAATAATAACGGGGTTCCGTGGCGATGATATTACAGCAGAATTAAGAAAAGTTAGAAATCAAACGTGATTTAGGTGTCAAAAAAGGAGGGATGTTGTGTTGGAGAAATTAAAACGAACGGCAGAGACAGGGAGGGGACGAACAGAGTGTGGAAGTGCATCCAACTAATTCCTGATATGCTCTCCTGCTGCATGCAATACAAGCTCAAGACAAGCATTCCCTCTTCACTTATGCCCCTCAATTCTAGTTTATCATCAAGATTTGCAACTTTTGTGTACATTCCGCTCAACGTTTAATCCGTATCCTGTCCACGATCAACTCAATTTAGTGTTCAAACAATTTAAACAAAATATATATTACTCCCTCTGTTTGTGGAACATTCGCCTTTGGCGCGCGAAAATGGAAGAAATTTAGATTTGTGAATCTATGCAGCTCTCCTTATTTCCTGTTACTGCATCTTTCTACTTCCTTTCTACTCAAAAATACTTGTCGCTATTCTATAGGGCCCTCGTTCCTCCTTACGTAAAAAGTCAAAGGTTATGTGACATCATACACTGCATATGTGTGAGATTATAATAGATGTATAGCGCCTACATGCCACATTTCACCATTCCTTTCACACTCACAACGAATGATCAACTTAATTTTAATTGCTGATATGTACAGCATCGGATCACTTCTATGCGTGCTCTCTCTCGAGATTTTGTTCACAGGTACACTTCACTTTACTTTGTTAATTATTAAATATTTTGTCAAGTCGTGGCACACGAATACATGCCGTGAAGTAGTTTCGTTTTCTATTATTTTCATTCTTCTCATGTCATATTTCTCGACTCAGATTAGAGACATAATCAGAAAACTGGTCTGTCAGTTCAACATATCCATGTCGATCTATCCCCATCTATTTTCACCCATTTGTCGACATTGGGACCATATCCACATCGCCCTCAGTGATACTGGATAACTATTAGAGCAATAATTTGATGAAGGGGCGGGTAATATGTTTGGAAAAGTCTGTTGTTACAGAACTGCAGCTAAACTTTCCCATCTGGAAATCAATTAAACTAAGTGTGCACCGTTTATTCACAGCTGCTGTGGACATTTCGGGCAAGACGTCTTCGGATATTGTACAGCAGACAGTGACCAGAGGTTCACCCGTTAAACAACAATGCCCGTTATCCGTCCAACTCCGTCAGTCCAAACGAAAGGTTTCCTGGTGGAGAGATGGAAACGAGATCTTCCCGAATAAAGAGAGGGGGATCATGTTCATTGAAAAGGAAAGTGGCGCCTACCTTCAGCTCCTGAATGTAACAGTATCAGACACCGGAACGTATTACTGTGAAGTCAAATATCAGAATGGAACTGTTGGAAGGGGCCGTCAACAGAAAATTTCTGTGCATGGTGAGCAACGTTAGAATTATAAACGTGAAATAAGTAATTGCTGCCCAATTTCAAATTTTCTTTAGCAAACGTTTTCAATGCAGAAGTACAAGTGAGTACGAGAGTGCAATTTTCCGACTGACCGCAAGTGACCTGCTTAAAATTGAATAATTTCAACGACAGATTGCCATGAAATGTGGCATCTTGGCAATAGGAGAAATGGTATTTGGTTGTATAGATTCTGGGAACAGTGAATTCGTGACTGGGAAAAGAAGTGCGCTCTCAGTTCCAACACTAAATGAAGGGATGTGAAATCTTCATATAATTTCCCAATGTTATACATTTTTACATCATTTAAAGGTAATAACCGAATCAGATCCGTGTTTCAAGAATTCAGACAGCACGCGTCCAGTTTCTCTGATGGAAGTGAAAATCCTGAACTATTGTACGGTAGAGCTGATTAGGCAATTGCTTGATTCAGGCAAAACCTCTGAAAGATGTCTTCGACCTGAAAGATTAATCATGTTTCTCCTCCACCAAAGCGGCATGACATGATGAATGTTTGTATCATTTTCTGTTTCTATTAATGTTTGTAATTGGAATGATTGCATTGGTGAAAGCGATGTTCTGGATGAGACCCCGATGCTTACTGCTGAAAAATATCAAATTCTTCTTCGTGATTCGGACACTCGAGTTCAAATGAAAAGTTACCCAAATTTTGCTCTCAGTGATGGTGATCTATATAGCGGAGGGGAGGAAAGCTATTTACAACCAAGAATAGCTTAGTTTGTCTTTCCCATCAGGGATTCAACAAAACAAGGCAAAACAAAACACATCTGAACAGCTGGTGGTTCTGATATATGCATTTAAAAAAATCAAAGCTCTGGGGAAGCAAGCTCATTTAATGCTTGAACTTATCTGAATTAACTTTTTTTTCCCATTTAGTTGGAGCAGCTCCACTGAAGATTGTTTCGGTTACATCAGAATCTTCAGACGTCTATCTGAGGCTTCAGTGCAAAACGGCTCCTTTTCATCCGAAAGAATTCAAACTCTCCTGGTATAAAACTGGTGCAGAAATCATGGGTGGAATTAGAAATGAGCAAAAGAAAAACACTGAGGGATTGTACGAAGTTGTCAGCTCCCTGGAGGAGACACAGCCAGTCAGCAATTGCACCGTTTACGTATGTCAAGTAGATCAATTTCCCAGTTCAACTACAGCAAGTGCCAGCTACACTGCTGCTGGTCAAGGTAAGAAATCACACGCGATCTATAATCGATATTGTAGCAAATAAAACAGGCACATTCAGAAGTAGCTGGGGAGTATTCCATAGCGCCGTTGTGTGATCCCATATTATCGGCGAGGACAATCTTTACTCCTGCTCCCACTGACTGGGTGCAGATCTTATCCCTGTTGATCGCTTACTTCAAAGGCAAAGTAAATTCATTGGTCGCAAATCCCAACAGTGCACAAACTCAGCAATGCTCTCGCATTTCAGAGAAGCCGATGCATCAATTTGGGTTCAGAAAGGGATGGCATAGTATACATCCGTGCCACTGCCGGAGACTTTATAGGGAACAGAACAAATAGATGGGTTCTTTAACCATTTGACAACATGCAACCAAAAAATTAACCCAAAATTACCGAAAGACCTTTAGAGGTATGTCGGCAATGTTTCGCCACTGTGCGGAAGATCGAATGCAATTATCGCGGTTCGCACTTTTTGGAGGAAATTCTGTGACGGTTTGCTTCAAGCAGCAATGTCAGCAGAATTATATTTAGTCCGATTATATCTTCGATGAAAGTTTACCTGTGCCAATTTGAATACATTAGAACATATGCTCTCAACCGAAGCTACAGTTTTCCATAGTGTTTTATTCAGTTCTCAATGAGTTATGGTCACAGACAAGATAAAAAGACAATTTTCAATATGTTTATTTTCATTTGGTACGGCAATTGTGCAATAGAAGTCTTATTTCCCAAACTATTTACTTTCTTGCACGCTTCGTTTTCAGTTTCATATCAATTATCCAAATAGAGAGGAAATGAGAATGAGCAAGTATTGCTTTCCGGAGATGAATATTTCTAAATTGTAAACATTTTCTTTTTTTTTATTTCAATAGCATCTAACACAATACCCCAGTTCAATGTTGGTCTGATCGCTATAAGTGTCGGTGGTACGATCCTAGTTCAACTGCTGATCATTGCGGTTATAAAAGTAATTATTCGCATAGGTATGATCCATAATATTCTCCGTTAATGAGCTTCCAGCGTCTTTGAACTATACGTCGGTGTGCAGGGCACTAATGCTTATATATGTGGTTCTTTGGTAGCCCGGTGCTCAGTAAATAATTCAACAAATAATGGGGAAGAACATTTTCGTATATACATGTTTTTCATAGCTGAGCAACTCCACAGACGTGCTTTTTTTTCTCGTCATAACTTTGCAAAGCTTCAGTTCGACGATAATAATTGACATGGTGAATTTTTCGAAATTAAGTGCGTAATGGGCATCAACAGACTTAGCATTCGTGAAGCGCACAGTGGAACACTTGGTTTTATTGTAATGCAACTGAACAAGATTGAATGAATTTGGCTTGATGTTGAACTAATATGCCCTGGCGTTTCACTATAATTTTATTTTTTATAAGGTGGAAAGAGAAGTACAGATATTAGACATCAGAGTGAAATTCGGGTAAGGTTAACAATACTTTCCTGTCTATTGTGTTTGAAAATTCAATGAAGGTATTGGGGCTCCGCGCACGAATTAACTACTTCACATGCGTCTGCTTTTATTCCCGGAGTTTCCTTGTCCTGCAAAATTTACAGTACATGCTCTAAACGTGGAAATATATACCAGTGACCTATCTGTTAAATAGTGCTCCAGTAGGTATAATATCTTGATCTTCGTTCATCAAATGATTCCAGACATTCTTAAATTTCTTTTTCCCTGTCCTTCTGCTGACGTTCCCTTTTTTTTCCTTCCGCGTTTACTCGTCTGTTTTTCATCACAAAAAACGGCATGCTGAGCAACAGTAGCATTACTAATAATTATAAAAATAAGTGTACAACAATGCACACTTAAGTCCTTCCATGACATGTGTGGCGTTCTGAATTAAAATTTAAAATTCTATATATGAATATCACTTACCTTTAATCTTTTTTTTTACCTTCCACTGAAGTGCTTTGTTCTTACAAATCATATCTTTGCAGAAGTTCATTTCCACAATAAACAATGGAAATTCTAAATGTTCAGATAATGAAGATTATTAATACTTCAATGAAGAAGCAGCATAATATTCGGACTTAATAGAATTAATAGTAACAACAGGAGCATGTTTCTTCAATTGTCTGGCATAAATAATGGCTTCTTGAATCATTCAAGACCTAAAATAATGAATGAATGCTTCCCATTACTCTGACAGATGGAACGAAATAGTGCAGTCGAGCAGCTGACTTACGCTGATTTGGATCTGGTTCGCTCAAAGGAGGCTAAGAAACGCAAACAGTGTGAGGAAAACCCTGTGTATGCAAAAGTAACACACGATTGACAAGTGAAGGGAATGCGCTGGCACCTGCTTTTGCCTTCAGGTTGCGTTTTCAGGAGAGATAGCGAAAATACAAGAAGGACTAAAATGTGGTCACTGGAGTATTGTATTTCTAGAGATTCAGTATTCTCCGTGCATCTCACAGGAGACCTGCTGTATCTGGCGTTGCGTGCTGCTGTGCCTTGAACCTCGGTGTATGAAACCAGGCACGAACCCCTGCCATCATCTTACTGCCGCCGCTGTGCAGAGCAACTGCGCTATATTAATCTGGCCTAAAAAACAGTATTGGCCTGCCTCATTGCTTTTTATGGAAAGGCAGCTTGCGAGGACTGCTGCTGTGCGGGGTGCAGAGATCCCTGTCTCCACTTACTGCTTAGGTACGCTACTCAGGGCTGCAACCAGCACAGTATGTGAGTGTGGACCATTGTTGCGGACTGGCAGTGGCCGCTCATGTGTTTGCAGCGGCCCATACACTCTAGATTCTCCTGACGAAAACTCCCTCCACCTTCGCTTAATCCGAACAGTTCCTTTCACCCATGTATGTTGCTCGATCCGCTGTGTTCCTCTGGCAGATTATTTGTTGCTATGGATTCCCGCATCTCGACTCTCTGTATCCACATTTACCAAGTCACTTCTCAGTACAGTAGCGCGAACTGGGTTAGGATCCCAACCTTAGGTTTCGGAAATACTCTGGACTTCTCAATATTTGTGCAAAACACATTGCAAAAAGAAACTATCGCTGGCAGCAAAACGACGTACGCTGCGTTGAAAGCCATAGCTTCCAAAAGAAGTTGAAACCTCAACACAGCGAAAGGTCTGATGAACAGTGGAATGAATGGGAGAACCAGTAACTAAAATTCGTAGGAAGGAGCCGTAGTCTTTTTCCCCACGGGCAAAAGTCGATTATTCATTTCATTTTGATTAAATATTTGACATGATATTAATATTTGCTTTATGTCTTCGCTATCATTGTAAAATTTTGGTATAAGAATTGTTTCATTTCCATTTACTGTTCTGTAGGTTCCAAATGCACATGACTAATATCCAATAAATAATGTCTTATTCTTCTCGTGTTAGTGACGTGACTTAGGGTCAAATAAACGGGGACAATACAAAAGAAATGGATCGCATGTAAAATAGGAATGTTTCCTCGGTTTTCAGAATAGTGAGGATGTAATTCTGATGGATGAAACAAATCAGTTTATACGTGAAATGAATATCTTGAAGTAATGCAGGAGGATTGCGGGGGAAATACATTCCGAAGCTGTTATAATACAATTTCAGATATAATGTGACTTAAAGTTTCATTAGTTTGGGAATATATTCATCGTGTGTTACTCAGGTTTAGACGCTCTGTACAGTTTTCATGAACTTCAGATTTTTCTCTAAATATTACCACTAATTCGGGGATGTGTTATGACTTCATCATCAGGAGCTCAAATGTGTATGTTGTGTTTCAAGCTGCAGCGAATCGTGATAAATTTTGTCTGCGAGGAGTTTTAAGTTCTCCTCTGACACGCAGACCTCCCATTTCTACCCGCATCCCAAACACGTGCCTGCAGTTCAGTTCAATGGCCACCCTAAGCTATTGCTGGTGTCGTGGGAGGATGAAAGAATCAGGGTAGTGTTAAGGACTGTGGGTGAGATCATGATTTCGTTACGTCGGTGAAACCGGGTGCAGATTCGTCCACCGCTTCTCCGAACATATTGGTTCTGTTCCCCGTGGCCATCTGAATCTATCGGTTGCCAGCTATTTTAATTCTCCTTCCCGATCTCACACCGACATGACTGTCCTCTGCTTCCTGTGCTGCCAAGTTGAGGCAAAACACACTTCGTGTAAATGCATTTCATATGCAGAATGAGTAGTCTGCAACCTGGCGACAAGAACATTTAATTCTCCAACTTCCGGTCAGTGCTCACTCTCTGTCCATTTTCTCTTTTCAGTCTCCACTTGATACAGATGGCCCCCATATCCAGATCTCTTTCCCCTTCTCCACCCTCTACATGTGCCCATCACCCGCACTGCTCCCACTGCTTCCCCTCCCCACTTTCCTACCTTAACAGATTGTATCAGTTTCCATTAATTTCAGCCATTTGTCTCTTCCACCTGTCACATCGCAGCTGCTGAATCATTTCTACACTCCCTCCTCCGACATCTGACGATCGCCCGGTCATTTAGATCCACCTATCGCCTTCCAGCTCTCACTCCACCTCTTCCCTACACCTTGTTATACTAATCGAGTCATAGAGTCAGAGAGTCACACAGCACAGAAACGGGTCCATAGGGCGAGCTGGTCCATAACCATCAAGGTTCCGAGCTAACCTCTGCCCATTTGCCCAATTTTGGTCTATAACCTACTAAAACTTCCCTGTCCATGCATCTGACAAAGTGCCTTTTAAATGTTGTTTATGTGACTGTTTCATTTGTTGACCACCCGCTGGATGAAAAAGTTGCCCTTAGGTTCCTATTGAAGATTTACCCTCTCACCTTAAACCTATACCCTCCAGTTATTGATTCTCCAACACCGGGTGAAAGACTGTGGTATTCTCCTCATCTGTACCCCTCATTTTCCACCTTTATAAGATCACTCCTCATTCTTCTACACTCCAATATGAAAAACCAAACCTATTTCAGCCTCACTCCATCACTCAGCCCTTCGACTCCACTCAATATCCCCCTGAATCTGCTCTGAAAAATTTCCAACTTAGTTGTCTATTTCCTATACCTGAACACATCTGAACACAAAAATCGAAATGCGACCTCAACTACATCTCCTAAAACTACAGCATGATATTCCAAAATCTATATTCAATCCACTGACTAATTAAGCAGCACAGAGTGCAAAGAAAATTAACTAGAATCTTGCCAGGACTCGAGGGCCTGAGTTGTGCAGGGAGAATTTGGGCTGATCACGAATTTATCCCTTGGGGCATCTGAGACTGAGAAGTGACCTTATGGATGTGTATGAAATCATGAGGGACAAAGATAATTTGAATGCACACAGTATTTCCCTCAGGGAAGTGGAATCAATAAAAAAAGGCATTGTATTAAGATGAGAGGGGAACGATTTAAAAGAGACCTGAGGGGGTACTTCTTCACAGAGACAGCGCTGCGTACATGGAACGAGCTGTCAGCGGAACTAGTTGAGGCATGTACAACAACACATTTAAAAGAGATTTGGACAGGTACATGGATAGGAAATGTTCAGAAGAATTTGGCTAAATGCGAGAAAATCGGAGCAGCTCACATGGCATCTTGTTCGGCATGGACGAGTTGGGCCGACCAGCCTCTTTCCATGCTGTATTACTCAAAGACTCTTTGACCCTCCGAGTTTTGATAATTTTCTTTACCTTAAATGTCTTGACTAAATTTTTTCATGAACACTTCAGAAGTTTTCTTACCCATCAGTCATAACAGGGAAATGCTGCATTCGGCCCACCATGTCAATGCCGAACGTCGCCTTTCGGCAGTAACCTCATTTCCACAAATATAGACTGTATTCTTCCATGCCTTGCAAAACTAACAGCTTCCCTATTTACCTTTTATACGTTGAGAATGTGCCTGATTTCATCACTTCCTCCAGTGTCAGCGCACTCCAGGTATAAAACATTCTCTATGCAATAAAGTTACCACTCAGCTCCCCTTTAATACACCTTCTTCCCACCTATAATCTATGATCTCTTGTTTCTATACACCCACCATGGGAAAATATTCACCATCTACCCATCTATACCTTTCATAATGTCATCTAATTGCATCCTTGATTTTCCTTCCTTCATTCCAGGATAAGTAAGCCAGACTAGCTGATATCTTCCTATAATTAAAGTTGTCCAGGCCAGGAAGCATCTTGCTAAATTTGTTCTGCATACTTTCCAGCGCAATTAAATCCTTCCTACCATGTGGCGACCAGAATAAAACATACTGTTATTCTCAATCTGTGACTCAACTGGAGTTTTGTAAAGTTGCTACATGGCGATCCAAATCTTGAATTCTGTGCCCCGTCCTCTGAAGGCATGCATGCCATATGCCTTCAACGGCACACCATCAATTTGCATTGCCACTTTCAGGGAACTTTGCATTTGGACTGCTTGGTCTCGAATAAGTTTTGAAAAGTTTTCATTCGCTCTCAGAAGTTGCAGTCACTAATTTACACCATGCTCACAAAATGGTCTTAATGTCGTCCCGAAATCAATTTCACTTTCAGTCCGCTGTAAATAACACAGTGCCACGAGGTCGATTCGAATAAATACCTTTATTAGCAGTGCACCGCTGGGAGAATTCTCTTCAGCACTCAATAAGAGTCGCTTCCCGAGTTCTCCCCGAACAAAGAGCAGACAGACATTTCTACAGGAATTGTCACGCACATCCCATGCCAACGGCGCCGCGAGTTTCGGTCAAGCTATAGAGATCCAGAGACAGCTATCACACCTTTTGTCTTAGTGTAATTGAGTTATAATCAAGGCTTTCAAAGGCAGGTATCACCCTTCATTGTTCAGACCAAGTCTTCACCTCGATGTTAATTACATTCAGTGTCGCCACCGTCTGACATATCGGAATGGTTCGTTACCCGAAACAAAGGCAGTTAACATACTTAACATTCCAACCTAACTAGTGGGTCAGCAGCTTGCTAGTCCTTGCTAAAGAAATATAAATGCATATATATATATATTGTTTGCCAGTTATAGGTATGGTTGCAATTCTTAACCCTTCACTACCTCATTCCCTCCTTTTTATCATTTCATGATAAAGTAGAGCGGCGCTGAGAACGGGGCCGAGAGCTTATTAATAAGGACCTTGCAACAGGTTTTTAGACAAGGCCAGCACCACACAGCATACTATTATAATCACGATTAGTCCCACAGCTCCATGCAGCAGGTATGATGCCCACGACCCTCCTAGCAGCCACCCCAACCAACTTGACCCTCCTGTGAATCCCTGTCTAAAGCTATCAACTTGCGTCTGAATGTCCTGAATGGCATGGGAGATGTTGTAGAACTCGTCTCTCACGTTGGTGATACATTTGTCCCCAACTAAAGCACATACTCCTTCTTGCTGAAACTGGTAGTCCACAACATACCGGGTCTGCTGGGCATAAACTCGAAGTTCTGCCAGTTCCCGGTACACTGCCTTCAGGCCCTCCATAGTACTGTTTCCCAGTGCAACCTGTCCACAAATAAGGTAGTTCCGGTTTTTTGCGGCTATAGTTCCTGCCCAAGCCCCCAGAGAGTGAGTACGCTGGAATCCATAGCCTAACGATGCTAAGGGAGATCCCAATGACAGAGGATCCTTCCAATCCTCACATAACTCCTCACTAACTGACCGAACCACAAGTCTTCGTCGGACATGAGCCTTCTGGGGGCAGGGGACCGTGACCAGCCCGATCGTTCCTATTGCAAACCAGGCTGGAAGAGTGGGGGTGGCTGTGGTGTAAGTGTATTAACGAGGAACACATACCCTTCCTTAGCCCAGTAGCAGGTTACATTAACCGGTTGTCGTGGTCTGGGCATTTGAGAATACCAAGAGATCCCAGCAACATTTCTCCCATGCTCCCTCAGGTAATTCTCCCTGGTTAGCCATTCTAAAGAGACATTAGACAATCTCACGTGGGATCCGTTCCCTTCTCCACAAACCCATCGCTCTTCTGCAAGTAACGTAGCACACCTGGTGGCAGCGCACTTACAGCTAAACCATCCCCCTTTTAACCCGCAATTCCTCTCTCTACAGGTAGTGGCGGCACATGCTCTCGTCGGCCGTACAATTGCTAGCCAACAGCCCCACCCTATGCCGGTGAAACAGTGGGAGAGGTACTGGTGGTGAGCTGTACGACTAGGACCTGTTACTGTTCCTTGCAAGCGGTTACACGGCAGCACCCTCCTGTAAGTTCCCTTCTGTCCAACACACTTTGGTTTTGAAAATTCATACTTTTAGAGGGCCCTGGGGCTCCACTTCGTGTGGCTATAAAAATGAATTCCACTGATTCTGCTAAGTGGTAACAAACGGTGCGATTCCCATGTAGCTGAATATGTATTTTGTAAAACAAATTATCCTCTAACGCCCACACAAGAGTACCGGGAAAGGTGAGGAGTCCGAATTTAAAAGGTATTTGCTTTCCTCGGGTGGCCATCGTTTGCAGTCTCTCAGATGAATCCAACGTTCCTGGCCTTTTACTTTCACAGCTGTCGGTGTTTGGAGTCGTATCTGGAAGGGGCCTTTCCACCGAGTTCCCAGTTTAGGGCGCTCCCAATCCCGTATCAGTACCGAGTCTCCGATTTCCAGGTCAGGCAATTCCGTGTTCTGCCCTTCATGTGGTTTAAAGGCACTCTCCACCTGCGAATGAAGAAACTTTAAAGAGGACGTAAGTTGTCTGAGATACCTTTGCAGTTGATCCCCCATGATATTAATTTCAACCTGTGTAGGGGGTTGGGTGGCGGCGTCCCATGGGGTTCTTCCCGGACGCCCATAGACGATTTCAGCAGCCGATACCCCGGTGGCTGAGTGGGGGGTGATTCTCATATGGTATAATGCTAAGGGGAGAACATTCAACCATTTTTGTCCTGTCTCTGACACTAATTTGGTTAGTTTATTCTTAAGGGTGCTGTTAGCTCTCTCTACTACACCTGCTGACTGAGGGTGATAGGTGCAGTGGAACTGCTGTTCGATATGCAATGCCTCGCACTATTCCTTACTTATTTTTCCTATGAAGTGGGGGCCATTATCAGAACTTATCCGACGGGGTACCCCAAACCTTGATATAACCTCTGTGAGCAATAATTTTACCACTGTTGAGGCCTTATTGTTGGTGGTTGGAAAAGATTCAATCCATCTACTAAATACATCAACAATAATAAGACAGTACTTGTAACAATGTACACTCGGTAATTCAATAAAGTCGAGATGTATGCATTCAAAATGACCACCTGGCAAGGGGGTTTTGCCTGGGGTGCACTTCACCCCTTTCACAGCATTGGTTTGTTGGCATATCAAGCACGACCGTATTTTGCCTTGTGCTGCTTCCTCCAATCTGGGGTGCCACCAGGTACATAGTAAAATGTTACTCATTCCCTCCTTGCCAAGGTGGGTGTCAGAATGTAGGCAGTCAATAAGCATTGGTAACAAAGAATCAGGTATACATACCTGACGGACTGGAGTAACCCAGAGGCCGTGTAGCGCAGAGTGCCTACACCCGTGCGCCTTGCACATTTGTTTTTCTGAGTCAGGGGCGTCCCCCTGTAAGTGCTGCACACTGACCATGTCTGGGTAGCCCGGCGTTGCTCCCTTTGGCTTTCAAACAACTGCTTGTTTTTCCATAGTGGAAACGTTTTAGACTCCTGGCGTGCTGCCAATTTCGCTTCTGTATCTGCCCTGTTATTGCCCTGGCTTATTAGGGAAGCATCTGAAAGGTGAACGGAGCATTTAATGATGGCCAATTTGTTTGGGAGGAGGATGGCTTGGAGGAGGTTCTTTACATAAACCGCATTCTGTATGGGGCTACCGGAAGAGGTCAGAAATCCCCTGCGTGCCCAGACTTGGCCATAATCATGAGCAACTCCAAAAGCATAGCGGGATTCAGTGAAAATATTAGCTACTCTGTCCTTGGCTAAAATGAAAGCTCGGTTCAGGGCAAAGAGTTCTGCTTTTGGAGCAGAGACTGGGGGCTGCAGAGGTGCAGATTCCACATTCTGGGAGTGGTTAAACACGGCATAGCCGCTAAGGCAGATGCCCTGTTCACAAATGTCGGAACTACCGTCGACGTACAGGTTTAAGTCGGCTGACTGGATGGCCTTATCTGAAAGGTCCGGGCGGGGTGCAGTTAAAAAGTGGTTACGCATTAGACAGTCATGAGGTGGGTCCGCCAGATTATCAGGTGGGGCCTCTAGGAAGGTGGCAGGATTAATGGTCGGACAGTAGACAAAAGTGAGGAGTGGGTTATTCAGGCGTGCTTCCTCGTATCCGTTTATGCGGGCCTGGGTAAGGTGTTGTGTCTGGTGAGAGGTTAAGAGTGCCTTTACGGTATGGGAGGAATAAACCATCACTGCCTGTTGCAGGGTTATATTGGAGGCTACTGTTACCAGGGAATAAATGGCTGGAAGCATTTGTGAGCATGGTGGAAGTCCCCGTGCAACTGGGTCCAACCGAGTGTAGTAGTATGCCACCGGTCTTTTCCTATCCCCATGGGTTTGAGTAAGGACGGCTATAGCGCAGTCCTCCAGGACATTCACGAAGAGCTGAAATGGGCTATCATACAAAGGGCGTCCCGGGGCCGGGGCGCTGGCAAGGGCCTGTTTGAGGCTATCAAAGACCTCCCTTTGTTCCTTGGTAAGTTCAAAGGGCCCACGGACTGGCTTGAGGCCAAGGGTGTGAGGTGCTTAGTAAGGAGCGCCACGTTAGTTAGCCACTGTCTGCAGAATTTACTAACCCTAAGCTGGCGCGCATACCCTTTGGGGTAGTGGGCGGTGGGGTGGCAATGATGGGCGTAATTCGTTCGGGAGTGAGCCGCCTCTCGGTAGCACTTAAGAGGGTGCCCAGAAATTTTACCTGGTGCTGGGTTCGTTTTACTTTCTGTGGAGGTATTACGTATACCCAAGAGTGGAGCGCGTTAAGTAGTCTATTCGTGTCCGCGATGTTGCCGGGCTCCGAGGGGCTTGCTAGTAAAAGGTCATCTACATACTGGACAATGGTGGATTTATCGTAAAGGTGCAACCCTTGAAGTTATTTATGTAAAACTATGGAAAATAGTCGGGCAGTGTATAAAACCTTGCGGGAGGCGCGTCCAAGTGTATTGCTGACCTTGGAAGGTGAAAGCAAACAGGTACTGCGAGTCGGGAGAAAGGGTGATTGCGACAAATGCATGCTGCAAATCCACAATGGTAAAAATGCCAGAGTTGGCAGGGATACTGCTGAGAATGGTAGCTGGATTCAGGACCACGGGATGTATTGGCTCCACCATCTCGTTGACCTTACGTAGGTCTTGTCCAAGGCGCCACTCTGTTCGTCCGGGTTTGGGGACAGATAAAATTGGGGTGTTACAAGGTGATTGGCAACGAACCAGGATGCCCTGTTTGCAGAACGAATCTATTAACTGAGAAATTCCGTCGACTGCCTCTCTCCGAAGGGGATGCTGTGAGACGGAAGGCAGTTATGCACCCGGTCTTACACGGATCTCGACTGGGGTCACTTGGGTGTATCCTACCTCGGACTTCGATGCGGCCCCTAAATCGGGGGTGGGTTCATCCGAAGGGAGTCGATGGGGCCGGTGATGGTGTAAACAGCCCGTCACCGAGAAAGGGACGAGGTAATAAGTCAGGGACCCCCTGGCAGAGCCTGAAGAACCCCGAAAAGGCCTTTGTCTGCCTGTACCTCAAGCCGGTGGGCTAGGAATCCCAGTTCTTTTGGTCTATGTCCCTCGTTAACTGACAGGGTAATGTGAGGGGATATCAAGCCGGATTGATTCCACAATTTATTAGGCACTTGGACTAGAAGTGCTGCCCCCTCCTTTCCCACTACTTCCCCTAAAATAGTGACGGTCACCATGTTACCCAGGAGAGGAGCATACAACCCTTCTAGTTCCCTTGAGTCCCCAGTGCAGTCGTAAGCTAGCGTCACATGGGGGTCAGTGGTTTCCAAGGGTGGGTCAAAATCGCTGCTCGTGAGGTTCACCGTCCACCACTGTGGAGGCTGGTGAATCCAGAGGATCCTATGGTTTTTAGGACCAATAATGGTAATACCGTCATCCAGGCATTGTATTTTGAGTTGGAAGGAGCAGAGCAGGTCCCTCCCGGCTAGGTTAACCCCCCAGGCTTGTGGTTACTGCAAACTGGATCAGGCATTCCCGATCTTCAAATTTAACTTTTATGGGTTCAGTTATGGGTTAGGATCTTTCCTGTCCCTCCATTCCGCTCAATGGAACTGAAGCAGTGGACAGTTTAAAATCATGCTGAGTAATACAATGGGCTTCAAGGGTCGAAGTATTTGCTCCCGTGTCTATCATAAAGGTAATCGGCTTTCCCTCAACTAAGAGATTGACGATGGGCTCATCGTCCGGGTTAAAGGTGAGTGCAGACTACATGGAGCGGCTACTTTCCACGTCTAGTCCGGCAGAAAACGGGTTGAAGGTTGAAAAAGGTTGTCGTCTACCAGGGGGTCTGGTCTGCCGATGACGGTAGTGGGGGCAGTCCCTCGGCCAATGGTCAGGTGCCCCACAAAGGTAGCATCCCGTCGGCCTGGCGCTCGTCGGTGTGGGATTTTGGGGTCCCCGGGTCCTAGGTAATTACGAAAGGGTGGTGGTGGTGGCCTACAAGAGGGCCCGTACACTGGGGCTCTTAAGTCATTGGGGTACAGTGGGTATCCTTTACCGGACCAGTCAACCCCTTCTGGAACGCAATATTGCCGCACCATTTGATAGCCGTATTGTCGGAGTGGGAAGATTCGGGCCGAGCGGGTCTCTGCACCATTTCCTGTTTTGCCTTTGTGGATTTCGACTCGCGCCCGTTATTCCAGAAGTGGACTAGCGCCCTCCTCATGGCTTGTCGTGTGTGGTCAGGCCAGTTCATGACATTTGTGCGGATAGCTGAGGCCACTCCCGCAGGGATGCATTGTAATAGGAGGGCGTTAAACTGGGGGGAGACATTGCCTCTGTTGTAGGCATCGTAACCCGCATAGGTACCGCAAAGTGAACAGAAACGGTCCCAAAATTCTGTGCTGTCCTCACCTTCTTTCGGTCGGCATTCTAAAACTTTAGTTATGTCAATAGGCTGTTGGAGGGTTTTACGAAGGGCAGTTATAATAGTGGCCACCTGGTCCTGAGGCCGGTTGCCCGCCTGAAAGGCTGTCCGCTCAGCATAGTTCCCCAGGTGTTCTTTCCACTGTGCCACTTCATTATTTGTAAGGGTCATGCAACAAAGACGGAAAAGGTCTTGGGGGCGGCCTGATACATCTGAATTGTTCCAATCACATAATCTATGAAATCCTCCGTGTTGGTTTTACGGTTGGGCGTTTGACTCATTATTAAGCACATCTACTGAGGCGTCCAAGGTGTGTATATTTGGATTTTAGGATTAGCGCTGGCTTGGGCTGGATCAGGATTGGGAACACTCCTGTTGGGGAATTGTTACTTAACCTTGGCTCACTTAAACCCGTTCAACGTGGTTGGTAGGCTGGGAAATGTATGGTCGCCATAATCAGTGGTAGAATCAGAGTAGGTGTCCCTCTGAGAATCTATTGAAGGACCGTCCCTTGCCAAAAACCTTCGTAGTTTGTCTGTGGCCTTAGAGCCACCTGTCTGTGGGCTTTCCCTTCGACTAAGCCGCATCCTGGTTCGGGACGTAATAGGGCCATGGACTTGCCCTGCGGGTGGGAATTGGCTAGCAGTCGCTGGCGGTAGGGGCGGGACGGCTGGCGGGCTAGCCTAATTATATGGGGGCAGCATTGAAACCGGGGGGGGGTAGGTAGGGGCTGTGGGTCGGACCATCAAATCCTCCTCCTCTTCGTCCATATCATTACTTTGGAACAAAGCGGCACGCAAGACATGTCGGGAGGTACTTCCATTTATCCTTACTACTTTTATTTTTATTTCTGCTCTTCTCCTTATACACCTCATTTAACTCTCCTCTCTCCCTTCTGCTCTTTTCAGTACATGGTCTCCGCACGGAGACTTCAGGACTTCCCAACTCTTAGGATTTCCCTGTTCATCACACACACTAATTCCTCTTCTGCGCGCATTATGTTCCCAGATAGCCTGCTTAGATTTATTTGTTAGGTCTTCGGCCGTTTTTCTCCAAGTGGACATTAATAATTTCCATTTTTCCCCTGTATTCCGCTCCCAAATTGCCATTTCTGCCTTTAGGCATTTATCTGCGTCCCAAGTTCCCTCCAATGACCATATTTCGTTTCCCAATTTCTTATTGAGGCATGCTGATAATTTACGGAAGTTACTCTCGTTCTTCGGATCGTCTTTACATAACTTAGATAGTGGGGTATTGAACCCAGACTTATCGAGAGTTTGTCCCATTTTTGTATTCTACCCGATCGGACTGTACGAATCGCTGCGATTACCTATAAGATCGGTCTCTTTCCTTCACTCACTTCAGGTTCCTGACCTTCCCCTGGGGGATATCCCCTCTTAAGAACCGGTCTAAGACAGGGTGACAGTACCGGAGAACCGATCTCAGAACTTCGAGCTCAAAACCTTGAAATTCACAACTTAAAATCCCAAACCCAAAACTCGGGACTCGAACCCCGAGCAGAACTTAACTGGGGACTCGAACCCCGAACAGAAAAAAACTTAACTGGGGACTCGAACCCCTCCTTACCTGTGAAACTCGGATAGGTTCGCGAGGAGACCGTCAGAGGATTGTCGGTAAGCGAAGGGATCGTTCAGGTGTCCGACTGCCTGAGAGGGATAAAGGTGAATCGTACCTTGTGGGCCCAACCGTCTCAGGTGGCCATTTCCCCTTCGGTCTCTCACGGCGCTTCCGAATCCTCGTCTTGGACTCCTGGCTGGCTTGCCAAATTGTCGTCCCGAAATCAATTTCCCTTTCCGTCCGCTGTAAATAACACAGTGCCACGAGGTCGATTAGAACAATTACCTTTATTAGCAGTGCACCGCCAGGAGAATTCTCTTCAGCACTAACTCAGAGTCGCTTCCCGAGTTCTCCACGAACAAAGGGCAGACAGACATTTATACAGGAATTGTCACGCACATCCCATGCAAACGGCGCCGCAAGTTTCGGTTAAGCTGTAGAGATCCCGAGACAGTTATGACAAGGCAAAAGATGAGATTGATGTGGCCATGAGCAATATCTTCGTGTCGTCTCAAGCCACAGGCAAGGTCCGGGAGGAGTGTCGCCTTGCTAGTTTTGTTCCATTTTTCAAAAAAAGAAGCAGGGTGATCCTGGAAACTATCGACCAGTGGGTCTCACGTCAGTGGTAAGGAAATTATGGTGAAGATTCTGATGGATAGGATTTATGAGCATTTGGGAAACCATCACTTAAATGCGAACAATCAGCATGGCACTGTGCGGAGCAAGTCATCCCTTACAAACTTCTTTGAGTTTTTCTGACGAGGTGACGAGGGTGATCGATGAAGGGAGAGCGGTGAATATTTCTTTCTTTCTTTTTCAATCTTTTTATTAGTTTTCAAATTAATACAGATTAATATATAACATCAATGTTTGTACATGTAATACAAAGAGATCGGAAAATAATCATGGCATGATTAATCACAAAGAACAATAAAGTATATAAAAAGATCTGTAGATCCAACGATCTCCTAGTGAATGAATATAATATAAAAGAAAGGAAAGAAAAAGATTTATTGTAAAATGGAAAAGAAAGAAGAAAATCCCCCAAAAAATAAGAAAATTTATGAACATAATATCAAACCAAACTTAGCTAAAAAAAGAAAAAAAATCAAAAAATCAAGCAGAAAAAAACTGTACTAAAATTTTTCAGTAGAAACAGAGCAATATTATGTCGTCAACTCCATTCCTCTAAGTTGAAAGAATATTACAAGGGGATCTTTATCATGTGAAAATATTGAATAAATGGATTCCAAACTTGCTTAAATTTAAGTGAAGAATCGACAGTACCACTCGTAATTTTTTCCAAGTTTAAACATGATATAGTTTGAGAGAACCATTGAAAAGTAGTAGTGGGTATTGGATGCTTCCATTTAAGCAAAATGGATCGTTTGGCCATTACAGTAACAAAGGCAATCATAAGGTTAGCGGAAGCAGATATATGGCCAGACTCTATCCTTGGTAATCCAAAAATTGCAGTGTAAGATGAGGTTGTAAATCAATCTTCAATACATTTGAAATAATGTTAAAAAATATCTTTCGAATATTTTTCCAAAAGAGGACAGGACCAAAGCATACGTGTCAAAGAAGCCACGTTCGGTTTACATCTGTCACATATACGATTTATATGTTGATATAAACGAGCTAGCTTATCTTTTGACAAATGGGTTCTGTGAACTACCGTAAACTGTATCAAAGAGTGTCTGGCACGCATTGAAGATGAATTCACTAAATGAAGAATTTTCTTCCAAGTCTCTGTAGGGATAGATGTCTGGAGTTCACTTTCCCATACATTCTTCATTTTGTCCAGTGTTTCTGAACGAATTTTCATAATTAGATCATAGATTATTGCTATCTAAGCCCTTCTTATAAGGAATAAAACCGATTTATTTTCCGTAATTTCAGTTTTGTAAGGTGTGGGAAAAGAGGGTATAATAACTTTTAAAAGATTTCTGATCTGAAAATATCGAAAAAGTATGATCTAGGCAAATTGTATTTGTTAGACAATTGTTCAAAGGATGAAAAACAGTTATAAATGAATAAATCACGAAATCATACTATTCCCTTCCATTTCCTAATGGAAAACGCTGTATCAATTCTGGATGGTTGAAAGAAAAAAAGGGATTGAATGGGACTTGATAGATGAAATTTATTCTCCAAAAAAATTACGAAATTGAAACCATATTCTTATTGTATATTTAACAATTAGGTTAATCATACGTTTACTTAATTTGGTAAGTGCAAAAGGGAGTGGAGCTCCTAAAATAGAAACTAATGAAAATTCAAGTACTGGCTGGGACTCAAGGTGTACCCAATTGGGTCGTTGAATTGCATCTGAATCTTGTATCCCATAAATTAAATATCTGATATTGATTGCCCAATAATATAATCTAAAGTCAGGCAAGGCCAAACCACAATCCTTTTCCAGTTTTTGTAACTATTTCTTACTTAACCTTGGGTTTTTATTCTGACAAATATATGAAAGAGTTTTAGAATCAATAGTGTCAAAAAAGATTTCGGAACAAAAGTAGGAATCGCCTGAAATAAATATAAAAATTTTGATAAAATATTCATCTTAACCGCATTAATTCTGCCTACCAATGATAGAGACAGTGGGTAAATAATTGAGTAAATAATTGGTTAACATGGTCAATTAAAGGTGGAAGATTATCTTTAAATAAGTCCTTATGTCTCTTGTTAATTTTAACACCTAAATACATAAAATAGTCTGTTAGCGATATAAAAAGTAATTGGCTATAATTTGGGGTTTCCATATTTAATAGAAAAAGTTTACTCTCATTAAAATGTAATCTTTTGTCAGAAGAAAAAAAAACACTGAAGTGATCTAATAGTGATAGTACTGCGGGGACAGGTTCCTACGGATTAGAAATATAAAGTAACAGGTCATCTGTGTAAAGAGATACCTTATGAATCTTCTGTCCACGAATTAATACCACATATATTGGAAGAATCCCGAAGTGCAATAGACAAAGGTTATAAAGCAATATCATATAATAAACAGCTGAACGCGCAGCCTTGTCTAGTACCTCGAAAAAGCCTGAACAAAGGAGATTCTTGATTATTTGTAAGTATTGAAGCCATAGGTATATAATAAATAATTTTAATCGCAGATATAAATTTAGGACTAAAATTAAGTTAATGAGGTGTATTGAATAGATATTCCCATTCCACTCTGTTAAACGCGTTTTCAGCATCTAGTGAAACAACACATACTGGAATTTGGGATGAGGGAGTATATATAATATTCATTAATCCTCTAATATTAAAATGTAGATAACAATTCTGAATAAATCCTGTCTGGTCTGCAGAGATAATTTCCAGAAGAACCTTTTCCAATCTGAAGGCCAATATTTTGGAAAATATTTTGGAATCTACATTTAATAAAGAAATAGTTCTATAAGATACATCATCAGTGGGATCTCTATCCTTCTTAAGAATAAAATAAATAGTTGCTTCATAAAAAGATTGTAGCAGTTTACCCACTGATAGGGCATCTTTAAAAATTTTGGCTGATCAGGGAACAAGAATATCAGAAAAGGATTTAAAAAATTCAGCTGTATACCCGTCAAGGCCGAGTGCTTTACCCGAATTCATTGAAAATATTACTTTCTTTATTTCTTGCTCCGAAATTGCAGCATCTGATGTAGAGCGTCCATTTAAAGTTAATTGGGGAGTCCTCAAATCTCTTAAAAATTCATGTCTTGAAGTAGGATCTTCAGGGGACTCTGATTGGCAGAAAGAAGAATAAAATTCTTGAAAGGATTTGTTAATTTGAACTTGATCTATCGTGTAGGTACCATCTGGTTTTGCGAATTTTATTAATCTGACGTTTAGATATAGTAGTTTTCAATTTATTGGCCAATAATTTACCAGATTGATCACCATGTATATGAAATTGACTTTTGTTTTTAAGTAGTAGATTTGCAATTGAAGATGTTAATAATAAACTATGTTGTAGTTGGAGTTCTGTTCTGTTCTTAAAAAGCTCCATATTCGGAGTGACAGAATATGTTTTATCGATTCCTTTAATCCTGTTCACCAATATACGTATTTCGTTATTAGTTCGTTTCTTCAATCCATCGGAATATGAAATAATTTGACACTGTTACATCCTTTGAAAATATCCCATATTATCCCACTGGAGATTTCTTCAGTAAAATTAGTTAGAAAGAAAACTGAAATCTGTTCTTTAATAAATTGGACAAAATCTAAGTGTTGTAATAGCGAAGGGTTAAATCGCCATTGTCTGACTTCAAAGGATAGATCTGATAATTTGATTAATAATCTCAATGGTGCATGATCAGAAATGGCAATTACATCGTATTTGCAGTCCATAGTAAGTGGAGCCAGCCCAGCATCAATAGAAACATAATCAATCCTCGAGTATTTATGGTAGACATGAGAAAAGAATGAAAGTTCTTTACCAAATGGGTGTAGAAATATCCAAACATCTAAAATTCCGGATTCAAATGAAAAGGAATTAATAAAGACAGCGGATTTGTTTGGAAGTGTAGGATTTGACACAGATCTATCCATCGAAGCGTTTAGAGAACAATTATAATCTGCACACATAACCACAGTGTATTCATTTAAAGTCGGAAATAATGGTGAATCATCTACATGGATATTAGTAAGGCTTCTGACCAGGTTCCTCATAACAGCCTCCATCAGAAGATTCAGATGCATGAGATCCACGATGTATTGGCCGTTGGGATTCAGAACTGGCTTGCCCGCAGAAGACAGAGGGCAATGGTCGATGGGACCGATTCCAGCTGGAGGTCTGTAACTGGTGGTATTCCTCAGGGATCAGTACTGGGACCTCTGCTGTTTGTGACGTAAATAAATGACCTGGATGAAAATGTACATGGGTGGGTTAGTAAGTGTGCAAATGATGCGAAGATTGGTGGTGCTGTGGATAGCGTAGAAAACTGACAAATTTTACAGTAGGATATAGACTAATTGCAAATATGGGCGGAGAAATGGCAGGTCCAGACCAATCCAGCCAAATGTAATGTGCTGCACCTTGGGAGATTAAACTTAAAGAGACAGAACACTGTTAAAAGGAAGACCCAAACAGTGTTGATAAGCAGAGGGATCTTGTTATACAAGTTCATTGCGCCCTGAAGTTGGTTGCACACGTTGATAGGGTGGTAAAGAAGGCATATGGCATGCTTGCCTCCATCAGTCGAGGCATTGAGTTCAAGAGTCAGGAAGTTAAACTGCAGCTTTACAAAACTTTATTTCGGTCGCACCTGGAGTATTGCATTCAGTTCTGGTCGCCCCATTAATGGAAGGATGTTGTGGCTTTGGACAAGTTATTGAAGGGATTTACCAGGATGCTGCCCGAATAAGAGGGCATCTGCTATGTGGGACGGGTTGGTCAAACTTGGGTTGCTCTCTTTGGAGCGACGGAGGCTGAGGGGAGATCTGATAGCTGTTGATAAGATTATGACAGGCACAGATAGAGTAGAGAGCCACTAGCATTTTCCCAAGGGTGCAATGTCTAAAGCCAGAGGGCATGCATGGAAGGGGAGAGCGATTAGGTTCAAAGGAGATGTGATGGGTGCCTGGAAAGCGCCGCTTGGTGTGATGGCGGCCGAAATATGATAGTGGTGTCAGATGGCACAGCAATGTGGGGTAAATGGAAGGATATGGACATTGTGTAGTTTAGTTGGGCATTTGATGACCAATTTAATTGGTTCGGCCGAAGGAACTGCTCCTTTGCTGTACTGTTATCTACCAGAGAAGACGGGGGCGGGGGTGGACACTCCTGCAGAAAAGTGTAAGTTTAAGTTGCTTCAATTTATTCCAACGCTTCAACTTATGTATTAGTCAATTAATACGTTGTATTAATTCTAAAATTATTTATTTTCTATCTATCAGAATATCTTCTCCTTGCCTCTAACAATTAAAACAGTTCAAAACCTGCTAAAACGAGAGCTGTCTAAGATTTGTCATATATTCTGCGCGGAACCTCGGACTATGATTCATGATGCTGTCCATTGTTCAGGACGTACCTCCTTCGTGCACTGCTCCTTGGGTGCCGAGTATGATTCCGCGCACCTTTCTGCTGCCGGATCAATTCCAGGCCGACGGGGAGCCTCCCATTGCCTCCCATTGACATATATTTGAAAAATTGCGCATGTTAATTCGATAGTTTGTTATTTTATCCTTCAACAGCTTCTTACATCGTTGCTTTTATCGCTGTAGGTGTGGGATATGTGACGGTACTTCTACTCTTCACCACTTTGAGTGTCAAAATAATTATTCGCAAAGGTATGACCAACTTCGATATTCTCGATTCATTATTTCAAACATCGTATTTGAAACCCTTTGTTGTATTACGGTTGGGTAATCCATTATACGCAGATGTGCACATCACTAATGCTCAGAAATGACATTTTTGGCAGCCAATCTACTAAGCAAATCAATAAATTAATGCTTCAGAAGAAAATATTTAAATTTATATCAGGATGTGACTAAGCACATAGATGAAGGGAGAACAGTACATCTAGTGTATATGGATTTCAGCAACGTGTTTGACAAGGTACCCCATGCGAGGCTTATGGAGAAGGTGAAGATACATGGGATCCAAGGGGACATTGCAGTGTGGATCCAGAACTGGCTGGCCCACAGAAGGCAAAGAGTGGTTCGTATTCTGAGTGGAGTTCGCTGACCAGTGGGGTAACCCAGGGATCTACACTGGGACCCTTACTATTTGTGATTTTTATAAATGACCTGGATGAGGAAATGGAGGGGGGGGTTGGTTAGTAAGTTTGCGTATGACACGAAGGTTGAGGGTGTTGTGGATAGCTTGGAGGGCTATCAGAGGTTACAGAGGGATATATATAGGATGCAGAGTTGGGCTGAGCAGTGCCAGATGCAGTTCAACCCAGATAAGTGTGAAGTGGTTCATTTTGGTAGGTCAAATCTGTTGGCGGAATATAGTCTTAATGGTAGGACTCTTGGCAGTGTGGAGGATCAGAGGGACCTTGGGGTCCGAGTCATTAGGACTCTCAAAGTGGCGGCGCAGATTGACACTGTGGTTAAGAAGGCATATGATGTATAGTCCTTCATCAATCAGGGAATTGAGTTTAGGAGCCGTGAGATATTGTTGCAGCTATATAAGTCCTTGGTCAGACCCCACTTGGAGTATTCTGCTTAGCTCTGGTCGCCTCACTACGGGAAAGATGTGGAAGCCATAGAGAGGGTGCAGAGGAGATTTACAAGGATGCTGCCTGGAATGAGGAGCATGTTTTATGAAAGTAGGTTGAGGGAACTCGGCCTTTTCTCCTTGCAGAGACGGAGGATGAGTGGTGACCTGATTGAGGACTATAACGTGATGCGATGTATTGATAGGGTTGGTAGTCAGAGGCTTTTCCCCAGGGCTTAGTTGGTGGCCACAAAAGGGTATAGGTTCAAGGTGCTGGGGAGTAGATATCGAGGAGATGTCAGGTGTAAGTTTTTTTTACTCAGAGAGTGGCGAGTGCGCGCAATGGGCTGCCGGAAACGGTAGTGGATTCTTCTACGATAGGGTCTTTCAAGAGACTGTTAGAGAGGTACATGGAGCTGAGTAAAATAGAGGCCTATCTGTAAGCCTAGTAATTTCTTTGGTAGGGACATGTTCGGTGCAGCTTTGTGGGCCGAAGGGCCTGAATTGTGCTGTAATTGTTCTATGTTCTATACGTTCTTCATTTAACCTTCCTGAAGTTTGGTGAGAAACACATGGTTTTATTGTAAAGAAACTGATCAAATGGTATTGATTCCTTTGGCTTGTTGTTGTACCAATAGATCGATCTTTCCCTCGCCATTCACTGCAATTTTATTTACATCAGCCACAAAGAGACGTTTAGATATCGGACATCAAGTTGACAATTGAGTAAGTTTAAAATATTTCCCTCCCTTGAATTTGACAATTCTACGAAATGATATTGGCTCTGCACATAAATTAAACACCTCCACATCTGGCCACGTTCACCTTGTCCTGTAAAATTTGCAAAATATACAATACTATAAAAATAGAAATATACACCAATGACCTACCGTTTACGAGTGTCAAAATAAAAAAAAACATGAAAATCACATATGATAGTGTTTATTCCAAACATTTCTTGCTTCTGTACAATTAGCAGGATGTGCTGTCAACATGGAAATAATCAACATTCACCTTCTTCTTTAGTCGTTTTCAAATAACAAAATCAAACACGGAACTCTGTTCATCAAATGATTGTACGCAGCATCAAATCTACTTATGTTTCTCGCTGCTGATTTTTTCCCTTTATTCATCTATTTTACTAATATTTTCAAATTACAAAGCTGGCATGGCGAGAGGCACTCGCTTTCTTAATAATCATACAGTAAACATTCAGCGACTCATACGTAATTTTTTCCATGACATGTATCGCTTTCTGAAATTAAAATGAACTCTTTTTTCAATCTTTTTATTGAGTTTCAAATCAATTCAAATTGACTTACATAACATTAATGAATATACATATGATGCAAAGAGGTCGGGAAAACAATAATAACAGTTAATATTTATACTCACAATGAGTAGAATATGTAATCTAGACCTCCCGCACTCTTACTAAGGGTACAGGATGGGGAAAGAAATGAAAAGAAATGTAATTATATGAAGAGATAACCCACAAATCAAAAAAACCTATAATATAAAAAATAGCAATACAAAAACTTCAAAGAAAAAAAAAGGACTGATATTTCTTCGATTAAAAAAACACATTCTTATGTCCTCAGCTCCGCTCCTCTATATTCAAAGGTTTTTCAAGGGGATTCGAAAAAGGTCTGCTAAATCTTTTATATATGAATATGTTTTATCTTCTTTAAAGCAGTTTTCATTGCACAGACGTGCTTTAAAAATGTATCGCTGCAAAGCTTCAGTTCAACATTCAAATCGACATTGTGAATGTTCAAATCATTTTTTTAAAATCAATCACATGAAGAAGCAGCAAGAACTTTGGATTCTATCGAGTTAGCCGTAAAAATAGGAGAATATTTCTTTTGTTATTGGGGCACATAAAAACCAAATCAACTGAACGGAGTTTCCCAATACACTCACAGTTCAAATAAACCGTCACTGGCCAAAACGAAACATACGCCTATCTGGAACTGATGCACAGCAGGGAGGATTTGAAACACAAACAGCGTGAAGAACGTCCTGAATATGCAAAGTTAACACTCGATTCACACATGTAGGCGATACACTGTTACCACCCTTTGTGCTCATGATCAATTCCCAATAAAGAAAGCGAACATAAAATCAGGGCTAAAATGGGGTCGTTGCAGTATCAGTATTGAGAAAGATGGGTTACTGCCGGTGACCCAACTGGCGGTGCGTGTTGCAGTGTCAAGAGCCCATTTGCAGTGGTTTGTTTGTTTTTAGAAGTCGTATCATTGCAAAGCTTCGTGAACAATGGACATTGTGTCTCTACAGAAAATGTAGTATTATATTGAACCACGAATAAAATGATAGCATACTTCTTCAGGTTTCTGCAATAAATAATGTCTTCGTCAATTTTTAAACGGTCGTATAATTAAATTAATGCTTAACCATACTCTGACAGATAGAACGAACTGTCGCTAGGGACAAGGTGGCGTATACTGATTCGTTGCAGGCACGATAACAAATGTAAACAGCGTGAGAGATGTCATGTGTACATGCAGGTAACACTCAATTCACACGTGAAAACAATACACTGGAACCTCTCTCAGTGCTCTGGTTGCATTCCCAGGAACGACGGTGAAAACGCAATCAGGGCTTAAATTTCGTCTTTGCAGCCTAAAATTCAGAGATATGCGTTAATGACTGTGCAGCTGTCGGAATCTTGCCCTGTCTGCGTGTGTTCTGCCGTGACAAGAACCGATATGTCAGGATACAAGCGCGAACAGCTGCTGTCATGTTGCGCTGTGCCGCTGTGCCGGTCAGCTCCACAGAAAGAAGCTGGCGCCAATTCGGCATTGACCTGTCCCACGGCTCCGTAAACAGGGGAAGCCTGTGAGGGACGGTGTAATGCATGGTGGGAAGACAGTGTTTTCAGGGCTGTAACCAGAACAGCGTGGGGAGTGCAGTCTATTCTTGAAGACTGCATTGCACTGTGTGCTTCCAAACTCCCCGTATTCAACGAACTGGCATCACATAATGTTGGATGTGATGAAAGATGTGTATACCCATTTGCTGGACTGCAAATCCTTCTCCAACCAGAACATCAGCAGAACAAAGAAAGAAGATCCCGGCCTCTCCCATTGCCTCAAGCAGACGGTAAACAGACACTTCAGAATCCAGACGGCTGTCAACATAGAGAATAGGCGCTGTGAGTCCCTAGGATGCAGACGTGAGCGAAACAAATCAGCACTGATCGGGCACACATTCTCCAAACACCACCCAATGCCGGCATTCACAGGCACCCTGTCCAGGCAGCACCAGCAGGAAATTCATTCCTGCCAGAGCAGCAGCACAAGGCATGGTTTCCCGACCATGTTCCCGGTACTGCCGCAAGGAGGGCATCGAGGGCAAGGAGGGCAGGGATTCTTGCCAAATTACAAATGCGCAGAACGATAGGATCTCTTGTTGAAAAACATGGAGATAAGTACCTGCCAGTGTTGGTACTGGGGGACAAAGATGGCGAGAACAATTCTATCTCAGTACGGTAGTGCTAACCAAGTTTATCCGTCGAATCGTGGGAATGGGTTATTCTCTGTATTCATTTAGTTTTTTTTTTCATTCACTTTTAAATACATTTTAAATGTTCTAAATAGTTGCATGCAGACAAAACAAAATGCGGCAGACAACGATGTGACATCCGCTGCGTTGAATGCAACACCATCCAAGAGAGATTGAAACCTCAACACAACGAAACATCTAATGAACAGCGTGAAGGCCAGTAACCAAATTCGTGTGGATACCAGTAAAGTTTCAAATTATGTGTCAGCTACAGATTTTGGTCGGCAGCTTGTTTCCTTAACTCCAACGCGTTCCCCTTTTCAGCCACCTTGCCCCATCCACGTCGTGGAACGATTCCTTGATTGTCCATCAAACCCAATATTACAGCTGTGGCAACTGACAGCATTGCTGCCATTCGATTTGACTTCAGCATTAACTTTGCACAGGTTCAACTCTTGCTTAAGAACTATTAATTTGGCTCATGTTCAAACTCCAGAGTATACAGGCCAATCTTGTGGAAATGAGAAAGGATCGAGGGAAGGTGGATTGGGATAAGTTGTTTTCTGGCAAGGATGTGTTCAGTAAGTGGAAGGCCTTCAAAGGCGAAATTTTGAGAGTGCACAGTTTGCATGTTCCTGCCAGGATTAAAAGCAAAGTTAACAAGCATCGGGAATCTTGGTTTTCAATAGATATTGGTGCTCTAATTAAGAAAAAGAGAGAAGTGTATAGCAGGTATGGGTATCTCGGAACAAATGAAGTACTTGAAGAGGATAGAAAATATACGAAAAACTAAAAAAGGAAATCAGAAGGCAAAAAGACGACATGAGGCTGCTTTGGTATATAATGTAAAGGTAAACCCAAAGAGTTTCTACAAGTATATGTAGAGTGAGGGACAAAATTGGTTCCCTAGAGGATCAGAGTGGACGTCTCTGTGTGGAGCCTCAGGAGATGGTGGATATCTTCAACAGTTTTTTTGCATCAGTATTTACTCAGGAAACTGACATCGTGGATATGGAAGGAAGGTAAACAAGCAGTAGGGTCATGGAAGATATAGAGATTAAAGATGAGGAGGTGCTTTCCGCTTTACAGCGAATAAAGGTAGATAAATCTCCCGGGTCTGACAAGATATTTCCAAGAATCTTGAGAGAGACTGATGTAGAAATTGCAGAGGCCCTGGCAGATATATTTAAAATGTCATTAGACACGGGTGCGCTACCGGTGGACTGGCGGGTAGCTCATGTTGTTCTGTTGTTTAAAAAAGGCTTTAAAATTAAACCAGATAATTACAGGCCACTGAGCCTGAAATCAGTAGTAGGTAAATTATTGTAAGGTGTTCTGCGAGATCGGAAATACAAGTATTTGTTCAACCAAGGGCTGATTAAGGTTAGTCAGCATTGCTTTTGCGTGGTAGATCGTGTTTAACGAATCTTGTAGAGTTTTCTGAGGAGGTTACCAGGAAAGTAGATGAAGGAAAGGCAGTGGATGTTGTCTGCGTGGACTTTAGTAAAGCCTTTGACAAGGTATCACGTGGGAGGTTAGTTCATAAGGTTCAGTCACTAGGTATTCATGGAAACGTTGTAAACTGGATTCGAAATTGGCTGTGTGGGAGAAGACAGAGAGTGGTAGTGGATGATTGTTTCTCAGACTGGAGGCCTGTGACTAGTAGTGTGGCTCAGGGATCTGTGCTGGGGCCATTGTTGTTTGTTGTCTATATCAATGATCTAGATGATAATATGGTAAATTGGATCAGCAAGTTTGCTGCTGACACTAAGATTGGAGGCGTAGTAGACAGCGAGGAAGGATTTCGAAGCTTGCAGAGGGATCTGATCCAACCAGAAAATGGCAGATGGAATTTAATGCAGACAAGTGTGAGGTGTTGCATTTTGAAAGGACAAATCAAGTTAGGGCATTCACAGTAAACGATAGGGCACTGAGGAATGCGGAGGAACAAAGGGATCTGGGAGTTCAGAGACAGAATTCCCTGAAAGTAGTGTCACAGGTAGTCAGGGTTGTAAAGAAGGCTTTTGCAGCCTGGCATTCATAAATCAAAGTATTGAGTAGAGGAGTAGGGATATTATGGTAAGGTGGTAAAAGTAACTAGTGAGGCCAAATTTGGAGTATCAGTTACCGTCAACATCCATCTTCTGTGACCATTGGTTTTTAATTGCACCTCAGCCATTTACATCGGCATTCAAATCTTTGTTTTCTATTCAGATATGTTTAATGTAATCAAGAATTTCTTTCCATACTGCTTTTCATTTTAACTCTCGTCCTGTTTCTTAACTAATTTCGATGCCTGTGCTTCCAATTAATTTGCCTTGTTGGCTGTTGACAAGGCGCAAACTATTGACAAATATTTTCTGTGCTATTTGGTCAATGTTCAGTCCACCTTTTTTGCTGACTACTTCCACTTCTCCGTAAAACATGTGGAATAGCAGTGTGAGTTTCGTTACCTACTGAATCAAAAGTGCAGCAGATTTTGTCAGACACAATCCTTGCTTTTTTCAAAACAACATACGTCTTGAGCACTTCAGCAACAGCAGTTCAGAGGAATTACTGGAGGTGTATAACAAAATACGTTTCATACAGAATCACAGTAAAACCCATGTATAATATTTACAGTTTCCTCTTCGTCTTGAAGCTTATCTCCATATCGTGCTCTCTCTGTATTCAAAGATGTCCTGGATTCCTTCGGATCTCTGTGATATATCACAGAAGCCCAAGACAAACGTTTAGATATGCCCATAGATTAGTGATACAGCCGCAATTGTATTATTGCAGTGCACGCGAGTGAATCCTTCAGAAAATTCTGTTGTTGGATACAATTAAAAGAAGCTGCAGTTCTCCATATATTACAAGAGATTCAACAGAGCAATGCATTAATATTGCCTCCAGGACATCTTTGGACACAGTGAAGCTCTAAACATAGTAATCCTATATTTGACAATGCTGAGCGGTTCTGGCATATTGTTCAAGTATAGAAGTTCAATTCTTGACCTTTTCGTCAGCAAAATAACGAAACAGTAGCGAACGAAATAGCGCCAGAAAGAAAATAGATAAAATGACGACCACATTTTGGTTTCCGAATGACCCTTTTATTCTGCCATTTATGTTTTCTCTATTAAGAAAGAATCAAAGACGTAAAAATCCATATATACTTACCTCTGCGAACATCTCAAAGATCAATACCCATGAAAGAGCAATAATTTTAAAGAATGGAACTGACTGAAATCAAGGTACTGACACCGACATCTGGAAGTCTGAAAACTGGTCTTACCCTGACCTCATTTAAACAGACAGATGATGACACATTCATCTGATTTCCAACAACCGTAGATAAGGTGCACACAACTTCATAAGAAATACATAGAATAGCACAGAACAGGAACATGGCTTTCGGCCTAAGATTTTGTGCCGAACTCATTAAACTGGTAATTAAATCCCTAAGAGTATAATACCTTCTGCCTACATAAATAGCACGTAGATTTTAGGAAATTTCTACTGTTGCTGAGGGTTTTAATAAATTCATTTAAAAGTTTACAGTACTTCTTTGATTTCATTTAGAATTAAATATCTACGTTGATTTAAATATATGGAAGATAAAATCGTAACAGAGCACTCGCAGTCGAGATTCTGAATTGCACAAGATCGGGCATATCAAGTGATTGGGGACCATGTGTACAACGAGCTTCGATTTGAAATTTTCCTTTTCCCTTTTGAGAATCTGAGAGAAAAAAAGTCAAGAAAAAGCGTTTGAGTGGCTCAATAATTAATCAAACAATATCAGTAATAACGCAACGTTGAGTGTATAAAAGGAAGGTAAAATAGACCATGAATATTTAACGACGACTATGTTATAGACGTTGAACAATAACTAGGAACATGATAGAATTTATTATGTTTCCACGAAACAGCTACATGGGACTTTCCATATTCCTTGAGTGAACGTGGAAACTGACTGCAGCCAATAGCCGCGCTAGGACTGCACTGTAGTTTTGCAATCAGAAGATGTACGACTAACGTTCGAAATACCAGTACGGAAATAGACAATTTCCTGTCTTTATCTGAAGACAGCAACGTATGTCAACCATTTGTTTGACGACATTAGCACGGGGCATTTGACGGCATTGAACGGCGATCGCGTAAGCTAGAGGGACAAAACGATTACTTCCGGTTGTGCCAATATATCGAACAAAGAAAGTCTAATTTTAAAAAGACCTGGACAAACATCAGCCGCAATTGAAAAATGTGACCTTTGCTTTTTCACCAACTTAATCACCTGCATACTGCGGTGAAATATAGTGTAACTTTGAACAAAATAAGATATCACAGCCATCAAAAGATTCAAAATTTTAATCGGCAATATAACGTGGCATATCATTGGATAACAATTAAACAATGTATTTTTTATCCATCAATCTTCTTAAAGTATCCGGCAAGTAAAAGCTGATAATACTAAATATGAAATAAAACGGAGAAAATGCAGAGTAAATTCATCAAGTTCAGATGATCAACCTTTCCCTTTTTGGATAAAACCAGCCAATCCAGACGGAGGGTTAGGCAGCTCCAACATTAACTCGTTCTTTGTCTCTCATCTGTTGCTGTTGTATTTGCTGAATATTTGCAGAAATTGCTCTTGTTTCGGATTTATAGCAGCCTCTTCTTTTATCACTTTTCCACTTTTGATACAAATTCATCCACTAGAAATGTAACCTCTGTTCTCTCCACAGATGCTTCTTGATCTGCGGAGTATTTCCAGCATGGGACAGTTTCAACACTTTTTCTCCTCTCTCTTTACGATCCTATGCATCTCTCTGTATTTATATTCCAGGCAGGTCAGCTTTGGAGATAACAAATATTAAATTTGTTCCACAAACCAATCTTTGTCTCCAATCTATCGCAGACACCCATTTTATGCCTTCTGCCTCTCCTGCTCTGTGCAAAATTCAACACGCTTGTTTTGCCAGATTTCCAGTTCTGATGCATTCTCATCCGTCTGGAACAATGAGGATTCCTCCTCATTACGCGCCTAACTCCTACCTAAGCATCCTATCACTTCTGTTTTATTTAGAGTCATAGTGTCATGCAGCAAATAACAGGCCATTCGGCTCCCACATCGACCAGTCAACATCCGTCCATATTAATCCGATCTCCCAACGTCTGGAACTGCAGCATTC
The DNA here is from genome assembly GCF_009764475.1 of Pristis pectinata. Taxonomy (NCBI): domain Eukaryota; kingdom Metazoa; phylum Chordata; class Chondrichthyes; order Rhinopristiformes; family Pristidae; genus Pristis; species Pristis pectinata. Next base: position 51,186,945 of record NC_067417.1, read on the forward strand.
TGTGTCAAAGAGATTCAAGTTATCATCTGTACATTTCTTAACTGTTGTCAGCAATTCTGCCACCTCTCTCGATGGCAGTGTATTGCAGCTACTTAGCAGTCTACGGGTGAAAAATGTCCCGCTCAGATCCCCTCTGAGTTTCTTACCACTTCCGCACATATATGCCCTTCTCCACACACACACACACACACACACACACACACACACACACACACACACACACACACACACACACACACACACACACAGGGTTGTGCGGTATGGTTGAATGAGGGTTAACTAAGTTTTAACGGTTGTGAAAAATATATTTCACTGTTCTTCCTCCAATAAACATAGTTGCATCCTCGGATTTTGAAAGGATGCCACCAAAAACTTCAGTTCAGTCCGCGCCTCTTCTACACATTGACATGTGCCGCAATACAAAGTCTATGGGAACTGCAATAGATGTCAGTCTATTTATCTGACGCAGCTTATGTTTTTGAGTTGCATCTGTTTCTTTTTTTCTATTCATTTTATCTTTGTCCATTTGATTATTATATTGCATGGAGATATTCAGAAAGGAAACAAGCTCTTTGGCCCAACTTGTATTGACCGTTCAAATAGCCTAATTGAGGTCACCCCATTTACATCTTTTGGCCCATATCCCATTAAATTCTCTAACTATCCACGTTCCCTTTAAGTGCTGTAATTTTATGCGTTTCTACCACTTCCTCTGGCGAATTTTCCATTTCCTCACCATCTTCTGTGTGGTAGAAATTGCCGTTCAAATTCCTTCTCAATTCCAATATTCCCCCTGTCCCCTTAAACTAATTTCCACTAGTTTTGTACTGCCTTATGCTTCACTGGGGAAGAGACTTGCCATTCATCTCATCGATGCTACACGCGATACTCTAAAGCTTTATGTGGTCACTTCCAACTCTCCTGGGAAAAAAGTTGTGACCTATCCAGCCTCTCTTCATCACCAAATCCCACACTACATCCCCTACACCCGAGTCTCAGTAACATCCTCTTAAATATTTTGCACCCTCTCCAGTTTAATGAAATCCTTCCTCTGGCAGGGCGACCAGAACTATAGACAGTACTACAAATGTGGCCTTACCAACATCTTGTACAGAAGTCCCAACTCCTGTACTCAATATTCTGACCGATGAAGGCAAGAGCGCCAAACGCTTTCGATATTACACTTTACATCTCTGTCGGTACTTTCAAGGAACACTGAACCTGTAGTCCTCGGTCTCTCTGTTTTATAACACTCCGCAGACCCAACCAACAGCCTTGTCGTTCCGGTCCTTTCCCGTCTTGTCAAAATGCAACATCTCGCAGTTATCTCAAATAACTACACCTACAGTATCATTCTAGTCGTTAATATAAATGACCGTGGAACCACCACGGAACCCTGCGGCACACTACAGGTCACAGACATCTCGTCTGAAAAACAACCTTTTACCTCATACCTTTATCCAGAACTTTCCAAAGTCTACCATCTTGGGGAACGATAACGGACATCTTATGAGAACTATTCTGCACAGCACCAGTTGTTTCGTTTGTTTCAATAAAGCAATTATTTCCCGAGATATTTCTAACACTGTGGACAGAAGGGCTTGTTCCTCTACTATACTGTTCTATGTACTATATAGAGTTTCCTGAAGTTTTCACCCCAACAGTGTCAGACATAATTCGAGACGTAAGACTCATTCGATCTCCCTTTGAGCAGGATTGCCACAAGTCCATCATGGCCATGCTCTGAAGCCACCCTAATGTCCAAGCAATATTCCGAGATCCTTGTGAAGTCTCTGTTGTTTGTCGCTCTGACTTCCCTCAGCAAGCACTCACGCTTCGATGCTGGGCCAGATGACCTTAACCGTTTTGCATGACACCAGCGCTCCAATCGCCAGCATCTTATCGGATCATTTCGGAACAGTTTAAACAAACGGCTCGACAATAATATCGGTGCTAATGTTATGACGTTGTATCCGTGACTTGAAATAACTCTATGTGTCTGATATCTGTGAAGTGCTCAGAAGCTTACTTCTGTTCGTGAGTACGACTGTACCCATTCTCGCACCTCCGCATTTTGAGCATTCATATTGCATGCTTTCATGGTCTATGAATCGTCTCATCAGGGACGGTGCACAATTTTTATAGCGTATCCCTCACGTCGGCAGTGCAGGGAGATATTCAGCAGCGGTAATAGCGATAGTTTAGGAGAGAATCATATATCTCTGCTTTGTGACATCACGATTCCCTTCCTATGCAAAGAACTCAATTATATTATGGCTCACATTCGGGCACATCCCAGTCAATCTTAATCTTCATTAAACAACTGGAACCTTGCTCTTTACTATTAAACCCGCAACGGAAGACGAAGGATGAGTGCGCTAATCGGGGGGTGGTTTTGCATGGGTTGTTAAGGTGAAAATAAACATAGGCGTTTTATTCTAGGCCCCGAAGAACAGCAGCATTTTTCCATTAGCAGTTCACACGCGGATGCGAGTTTCGGTTCTTTCAATTTTTGACAACTTAACTGTAAGCACTATTCGGGGTTCAAGCGTCCTCATCTGTTAAACGTGGAATTCAGAAGGCAGAGCAACTCATGCAGTTCGTCACAGAATAAACCATGTTGCGCATCCAATTTTCTCAGAAGAAGCTGCGGAAGCTGCGGAAAATGCTGGGCATACTTGTAATTTCAGGTCGCATCAACGAAAATAATAACGGGGTTCCGTGGCGATGATATTACAGCAGAATTAAGAAAAGTTAGAAATCAAACGTGATTTAGGTGTCAAAAAAGGAGGGATGTGGTGTTGGAGAAATTAAAACGAACGGCAGAGACAGGGAGGGGATCAACAGAGTGTGGAAGTGCATCCAACTAATTCCTGATATGCTCTCCTGCTGCATGCAATACAAGCTCAAGACAAGCATTCCCTCTTCACTTATGCCCCTCAATTCTAGTTTATCATCAAGATATGCAACTTTTGTGTACATTCCGCTCAGCGTTCAATCCGTATCCTGTCCACGATCAACTCAATTTAGTGTTCGAACAATTTAAACAAAATATATATTACTCGCTCTGTTTGTGGAACATTCGACTTTGGCGCGCGAAAATGGAAGAAATTTAGATTTGTGAATCTATGCAGCTCTCCTTATTTCCTGTTACTGCATCTTTCTATTTCCTTTCTACTCAAAAATACTTGTCGCTATTCTATAGGGCCCTCGTTCCTCCTTACGTAAAAAGTCAAAGGTTATGTGACATCATACACTGCATATGTGTGAGATTATAATAGATGTAAAGCGCCTACATGCCACATTTCACCATTCCTTTCACACTCACAACGAATGATCAACTTAATTTTAATTGCTGATATGTACAGCGTCGGATCACTTCTATGCGTGTGCTCTGTCGAGATTTTGTTCACAGGTACACTTTACTCTCCTTTGTTAATTATTAAATATTTTGTCAAGTCGCAGCACACGAATACTTGCCGTGAAGTAGTTTCGTTTTCTATTATTTTCATTCTTCTCAAGTCATATTGCTGTCTCAGATTAGAGACATAATCAGTAAACTAGTCTGTCAGTTCAACATATCCATGTCGATCTATACCCATCTATATTCACCCATTTGTCGACATTGGGACCATATTCACATCGCCGACAGTGATACTGGATAACTATTAGAGCAATAATTTGATGAAGGGGCGGGTAATATGTTTGGAAAAGTCTGTTGTTACAGAACTGCAGCTAAACTTTCCCATCTGGAAATCAATTAAACTAAGTGTGCACCGTTTATTCACAGCTGTTGTGGACATTTCGGGCAAGACGTCTTCGGATATTGTACAGCAGACAGTGACCAGAGGTTCACCCGTTAAACAACAATGCCCGTTATCCGTCCAACTCCGTCAGTCCAAACGAAAGGTTTCCTGGTGGAGAGATGGAAACGAGATCTTCCCGAATAAAGAGAGGGGGATCATGTTCATTGAAAAGGAAAGTGGCGCCTACCTTCAGCTCCTGAATGTAACAGTATCAGACACCGGAACGTATTACTGTGAAGTCAAATATCAGAATGGAACGGTTGGAAGGGGCCGTCAACATAAAATTTCTGTGCATGGTGAGCAACGTTAGAATTATAAACGTGAAATAAGTAATTGCTGCCAATTTCAAATTTTCTTTAGCAAACGTTTTCAATGCAGAAGTACAAGTGAGTACGAGAGTGCAATTTTCCGACTGACCGGAAGCGACCTGCTTAAAATTGAATAATTTCAACGACAGATTTCCAGGTAATGTGGCATCTTGGCAATAGGAGCAATGGTATTTGGTTGTATAGATTCTGGGAACAGTGAATTCGTGACTGGGAAAAGAAGTGCGCTCTCAGTTCCAACACTAAATGAAGGGATGTGAAATCTTCATATAATTTCCCAATGTTATACCTTTTTAAATTATTTAAAGGTAATAACCGAATCAGATTCGTGTTTCAAGAATTCAGACAGCACGCGTCCAGTTTCTCTGATGGAAGTGAAAATCCTGAACTATTGTACAGTAGAGCTTATTAGGCAATTGCTTGATTCAGGCAAAACCTCTGAAAGATGTCTTCGACCTGAAAGATTAATCATGTTTCTCCTCCACAAAAGCGGCATGACATGATGAATGTTTGTATCATTTTCTGTTTCTATTAATGTTTGTAATTGGAATGATTGCATTGGTGAAAGCGATGTTCTGGATGAGACCCCGATGCTTACTGCTGAAAAATATCAAATTCTTCTTCGTGATTCGGACACTCGAGTTCAAATGAAAAGTTACCCAAATTTTGCTCTCCGTGATGGTGATCTATATAGCGGAGGGGAGGAAAGCTATTTACAACCAAGAATAGCTTAGTTTGTCTTTCCCATCAGGGATTCAACAAAAAAAGGCAAAAAAAAACCACATCTGAACAGCTGGTGGTTCTGATATATACATTTAAAAAAATCAAAGCTCTGGGGAAGCAAGCTCGTTTAATGCTTGAACTTATCTGAATTAACTTTTTTTCCCCATTTAGTTGGAGCAGCTCCACTGAAGATTGTTTCGGTTACATCAGAATCTTCAGACGTCTATCTGAGGCTTCAGTGCAAAACGGCTCCTTTTCATCCGAAAGAATTCAAACTCTCCTGGTATAAAAATGGTGCAGAAATCATGGGTGGAATTAGAAATGAGCAAAAGAAAAACACTGAGGGATTGTACGAAGTTGTCAGCTCCCTGGAAGAGAAACAGCCAGTCAGGAATTGCACCGTTTACGTACGTCAAGTAGATCAATTTCCCAGTTCAACTACAGCAAGTGCCAGCTACACTGCTGCTGGTCAAGGTAAGAAATCACACGCGATCTATAATCGATATTGTAGCAAATAAAACAGGCACATTCAGAAGTAGCTGGGGAGTATTCCATAGCGCCGTTGTGTGATCCCATATTATCGGCGAGGGCAATCTTTACTCCTGCTCCCACTGACTGGGTGCAGATCTCAGCCCTGTTGATTTCTTGCTTCAAATGCAAAATAAATTCATTGGTCGCAAATCCCAACCGTACACAAACTCAGCAATGCTCTCGCATTTCAGAGAATACGATGCATCATTTTGGGTTCAGGAAGGGATAGCATAGTATACATCCGTGCCACTGCCGGAGACTTTATAGGGAACCGAACAAATGGATGGGTTCTTGAACCATTTGACAACATGCACCCAAAGAATTAACCCAAAGATAACGAAAGTCCTTCAGCGGTATTTTGGCAATGTTTCGCCACTCTGCGGAAGATCGAATGCAATTATCGCGGTTCGCACTTGTTGGAGGAAATTCTGTGACGGTTTGCTTCAAACAGCAATGTCGGCAGAATTATATTTAGTCCGATTATATCTTCGATGAAAGTTTACCAGTGCCAATTTGAATACATTAGAACATATGCTCTCAACCGAAGCTACAGTTTTCCCATAGTGTGTTATTCAGTTCTCAATGAGTTATGGTCACAGACAAGATAATAAAAAACAATTTTCAATATGTTTATTTTCATTTTGTACGGCAATTGTGCAATAGAAATCTTTTTTCCCAAACTATTTTCTTTCTTGTACGCTAATTTTTCAGTTTCATATGAATTATCCAAATAGAGAGGAAATGAGAATGAGAGAGTATGCTTGCCAGAGATGCATATTTGAAAATTGTAAAAAACTTCTTCTTTTTTATTTCAACAGCATCTATCACAATATCCGAGTGCAATGTTTATCTGATCCATAACAGTGTCCTTGGTACGATCTTAGTTCTACTGCTGATCATTGCGATTATTAAAGTAATGATTCGCATAGGTATGATCCATAATATTCTCCGTTAATAAGCTTCCAGCGTCTTTGAACTATACGTCGGTGTGCACGGCACTAATGCTTATATATGTGGTTCTTTCGTAGCCCGGCTGCTCAGTAAATAATTCAACAAATAATGGGGAAGAACTTTTTTTATCTGTACATGTTTTTCATAGCTGAGCAACGCCAAACACGTGCTTTTTTTTCTAGTCATAATTTGGCAAAACTTCAGTTAGACCATAATAATTGACATGGTGAATTTTTCCAAGTCAAGTGCGTAATGGGCATCAACAGACTTAGCCTTCGTGCAGCGCACTGTGGAACACTTGGTTTTTATTGTAATGCAACTAAACAAGACTTAATTAATTTGGCTTGATGTTGAACTGATATGCCCTGACGATTCACTATAATTGTATTTTTTATAAGGTGGAAAGAGACGTACAGATATTAGACATCAGAGTGAAATTCGGGTAAGGTTAAAAATACTCTCCTGTCTATTGTGTTTGAAAATTCAGCGAAAGGATTGGGGCTCCGCACATGAATTAACTACTTTCACATGCGTCTGCGTTTATTCTCGGAGTTTCCTTGTCCTGTAAAATTTACAGTACATGCTCTAAACGTGGAAATATACACCAGTGACCTATCTGTTAAATAGTGCTCCAGTAGGTACAAAATGTTGATCTTCGTTCATCAAATGATTCCAGACATTCTTAAATCTCTTTTTCCCTTTCCTTCTGCTGAGGTTCCCTTGTTTTTTCCTTCTGCGTTTACTCGTCTATTTTTCATCACAAAAAACGGCATGCTGAGCAACAGTAGCATTACTAATAATTGTTAAAATAAGTGTACAACAATCCATACTTAAGTTCTTCCATGACATGTATGGCGTTCTGAATTAAAATACAAAATTCTGTATATATGAATATCACTTACCTTTAATCTTTTTCTTACCTTCCACTGAAGTGCTCTGGTTTTACAAATCATATCCTTGCAAAAGTTCATTTCCACAATGAACAAATGGAAATTCTAAATGTTCAGATGATGAAGATTATTAAACCTTCAATGAAGAAGCAGCAAAATATTCGAACATTATAGAATTAATAGTAACAACACAGCATGTTTCTTCAATTGTCTGGCATAAATAATGGCTTTTTGAATCATTCAAGAGCTAAGATCATGAATGAATGCTTCCCATTACTCTTACAGATGGAACGAAATAATGCAGGCGAGCAGCTGTCTTACGCTGATTCGGATCTGATTCGCTCCAAGGAGGATAAGAAACGCAAACAGTGTAAGGAAAACCCTGTATATGCAAAGGAAACACACGCTTAACAAATGAAGGAATGCTCTGGCACCTGCTTTTGCCTTCAGGTTGCGTTTTCAGGAGAGACAGCGAAAATACAAGAAGGACTAAATGTGGTCACTGCAGTATTGTATTTCTCGATATTCATGATTGCCCGGGCATCTCTCAGGAGATCTGCTGTATCTGGCGTTGCGTGCTGCTGTGCCGTGAACCCCAGTGTCTGAAACCCTGCCATCAACTTCCTGCCGCCGCTGTGCTGAGCAACTGCGCTATAGGAATCTGACCTAAAATCCAGGATTAGCCTGATCAGTGCTTTTTATGGAAAGGCATCTTGACAGGACTGCTGCTGTGAGGGGCGCAGACAACACTGTCTACAATTACTGCTGAGGTACGCGGCTCAGGGCTGCAACCAGCACAGTGTGTGAGTGTGGACCATTGTTGCGGACTGGCAGTGGCCGCTCATGAGTTTACAGCGGCCCGTATCCTATGGATTGTCCTAATGAAAACTCTCTCCACCCTCGCTCAATCCGAACCGTTCCTTTCACCCACGTATGTTGCTCGATCCGCTGCGTTCCTCTGGCAGATTATTTGTTGCTCCAGATTCCCGCATCTCGACTCTCCTGTATCCACATTTACCAAGTCACTTCTCAGTACAGTAGCGCTGACTGGGTCAGGAGCCCAACTTTATGTTTCGGAAATACTCTGGACTTCTCAATATTTGTGCAAAACAAATTGCGTAAATAAACTATCGCTGTCAGCAAAACGACGGACGCTGCGTTGAAAGTCATAGCTTCCAAGAGAAGTTGAAACCTCAACACAATGAAAGGTCTGATGAACAGCGGAATGAATGGCAGAACCAGTAACTAAAATTCGTAGGAAGGAGCCGTAGTCTTTTTTTTTCCCCAAGGGCAAAAGTCGATTATTCATTTCATTTTGATTAAATATTTGACATGATATTAATATTTGCTTTACATCTTCGCTATCATTGTACAATTTTGGTATAAGAATTGTTTCATCTCCATTTACTGTTCTGTAGGGTCCAAATGCACATGACTAATATCCAATAAATAATGTCTTATTCTTCTCGAGTTAGTGACGTGACTTAGGGTCAAATAAACGGGGACAATACAAAAGAAATGGATCGCATGTAAAATAGGAATGCTTCCTCGGTTTTGAGAATATTGAGGATGGAATTCTGATGGATGAAACAAATCAGTTTATACGTGAAATGAACATCTTGAAATAATGCTGGAGGAGTGCGGGAGGAATACATTCCCAAGTTGTTGTAATATAATGTCATATATACTGTGACTTAGAGTTTCATCAGTTTGGGAAGATATTCATCCTGTATTACTCAGGTTTAGGCGCTCTATAAAGTTTTCAGGAACTTCAGATTTTTCTCTAATTATTACCACTAATTGGAGGATGTGTTATGACTTCATCATCAGGAGCTCAAATGTGTATGTTGTGCCAAAGTATTGTAGCCAGTCTGTCGCTGCAGGTGGTGCAGCTGTCTCAAGCTGCAGCGAATCGTGTTCAATTTTGTCTGCGAGGAGGTTTAAGTTCTCATCTGATACCGTAGACCACCCATTTCTTCCCACATCCCAAATACGTGTCTACAGTTCAGTTAAATGGCCACTTTAAGCTCTGGCTGGTGTCGTGGGAGGATGAAAGAATCAGGGTAGTGTTAATGACTGTGGGTGAGATCATGAGTTCGTTACGTCGGTGAAACCGGGTGCAGATTCGTCTAGCGCTTCTCCGAACATTTTGGTTCTGTTCCCCGTGGCCATCTGAATCTCTCGGTTGCCAACCATTTTAATTCTCCATCCCGATCTCACACGGACATGACTTCCTCTGCTTCCTGTGCTGCCAAGTTGAGGCAAGAAACACTTCGTGGAACTGCATTTCATATGCAGAATGGGTAGTCTGCAACCTTGGCGTCAAGAACATTTAATTCTCCAACTTCCGGTCAGTGCTCACTCTCTGTCCATTTTATCTTTTCATTCTCCACTTGATCCATATGGCCCCCATATCCAGATCTCTTTCCCCTTCTCCGCGCTCTACATGTGCCCATCACCCACACTGCTCCCACTGCTTCCCCTCCCCACTTTCCTCCCTTACCAGATTCTATCAGTTTCCATCAGTTTCAGCCATTTGTCTCTTCCAACTGTCACATCGCAGCTGCTGAATCATTTCTACACTCCCTCCTCCAACATCTGACGATCGCCCAGTTATTTAGATCCACCTATCGCCTTCCAGCTCTCGCTCCACCTCTTCCCTACATCCTGTTATCCTGATCGAGTCAGAGAGTCACACAGCACAGAAATGGGCCCAAAGGGCGAACTGGTCCATGACGATCAAGATCGAGATCAAGATCAACATTTGCCCAATTTTGGTCCATAACGTGCTAAATCGTTCCTGTCCGTGCACCTGACAAAGTGCCTTTTAAATATTGTTTATGTAACTGTTTTATTTGTTGACCACCCGATGGGTGAAAATGTTTACCTCTGGTTCCTACTAAAGCTTTACCCTCTCACCTTAAACCTATGACCTCCAGTTCTTGATTCTCCAACACCAGGGGAAAGACTGTGCGCATTCACCTTATCTGTGCCCCTCATTTTCCACCTTGATGATATCACCCCTCATTCTCCTACACTCTAATATGAAAGACCAAACCTTCTCAGCCTCTCTCCATCACTCAGCCCTTCGACTCCACTCAATATCCCCCTGAATCTGCTCTGAAAAATTTCCAATTTAGTTGTATATTTCCTATACCTGACCACATCTGAACACAAAATTCCAAATGCGACCTCACCTACGTTTCTTACAAATGCAACATGATATTCCAACATATATATTCAATCCACTGAATAATTAGTCAGCACAGAGTGGAAGGAAAATTAACTAGAGTCTTGCCAGGACTCGAGGGCCTGAGTTGTGCAGGGAGAATTTTGGCAGATCACGAATTTATCACTTGGGGCATTTGAGACTGAGGAGTGACCTTATGGAAGTGTATGAAATCATGAGGGACAACGATAATGTGAATGCACACAGTATTTCCCCCAGGCAAGTGGAATCAATAATAATAAAAAACGTTGTATTAAGGTGAGAGGGGAACGATTTAAAAGGGACCAGATGGGGTACTTCTGCACAGAGACAGTGGTGCGTACATGGAACGAGCTGTCAGCGGAAGTAGTTGAGGCAGGTACAACAACAAATTTAAAAGAGATTTCGACAGGTACATGGTTAGGAAATGTTTAGAGGAATTTGGCTAAATGTGAGAAAATCGGAGCAGCTTACATGGCATCTTGTTTGGCATGGACGAGTTGGGCCGACCAGCTTGTTTCCATGCTGTATTACTCAATGACTCTTTGACTCTCCGAGTATTGACAATTTCATTTACCTTAAATATCTTGACTAAATTTTCTCATGAACACTTCAGAAGTTTTCTTACCCGTCAGTCATAACAGAGAAATGCTCCATTCGGCCCATTATGTCAATGCCGAACTTGTCGCCTTTCGGCAGTAACCCCATTTGCACAAATATATACTGTATTCTTCCATGCCTTGCAAAACTATCTGCTTCCCTATTTACCTTTTATACGTAGAGTATGTGCCTGATCTCATCACTTCCTCCAGTGGAAGTGCACTTCAGGTATAAAACATTCTCTATGCAATAAAGTTACCACTCAGATCTCCTTTAATACACCTTCTTCCCACTTATAATCTATGACCTCTTGTTTCTATACACCCACCATCTGAAAATATTCACCATCTCCCCATCTATACCTCTCGTAATGTCATATAATTCCATCCTTGATATTCCCTCCTTCATTCTAGGATAAGTAAGCCAGACTACCTGATCTCTTCCTATAATTAAAGTTGCCCAGACCAGGAAGCATTCTGCTAAACTTACTCTGCATACTTTCCAGCGCAATTACATCCTTCCTAGCATGTGGCTACCTGAATAACACATACTGTAATTCTCAATATGTGATCAAACTGGATTTTGTAAAGTTGTGCATGGCGATCCAAATTTTGTATTCTGTGCGCCGTCCTCTGAAGGCATGCATGCCAAATGCCTTCGACGGCACACGATCAATTTGCATTTCCCCTTTCAGGGAACTTTGCATTTGGACTGCTTGGTCTCGAAAACGTTTTGAAAAGTTTTCATGCGCTCTGAGAAGTTGCAGTCACTAATTGACACCATGCTCACAAAATGGACTTACTGCGTTATAATATATTGTGCAATAGGAACCTTTGTGAGATATCAGCAAGAATCGATCTCTTTCTGCTTTTTCGACACTCCAACGTGCCGTTCAACTGCTCTGCTACACCTTCTTGCTGGTCAATGACGCAATTAAGGGTCTCTTAAAGACAAAGATTGTTTCCTACCTCAGACACAGCGGCCAGAATTTCCAAAGGAACGAACACTGTGGATTTGCAGCCGATAAAAGCCACGAGCAAAATAAAAATCTATTGTTTTACATTTACTGGAGATCTTTAAAACCACAGTGTTACTCTTGCGTTCAATGTACCTACTTTACGTTAGAGGGCGCACTGTACAGTGAATGCGAGAACGAGGATAATGCTGAAGTAAAGAACCAATAAAAAAATGTATTAACAAGAAAGAAACTGAAGGAACTCGACATCTTAAAGGAAAAAAACAGAGTCAACTGCAGCAGTTGCAGCTCCTCGCCGGTTTCTACCATATAATACTTGAATCCATATCTGATATATGGATGGTATTTAAAGACCAGATGCACAAAATACAGGACAGGCATGCTCCAGTGAGAAGGAAGGACAAGGTTGGCAAAGTAAGGGAACTGTGGATGTCAAAGGAGATGGTGAATTTAGTCAAGAAAAAAAGGAAACGTATGTAAAGCATAGGAAACTAGGATCAAACGGAACACTTGAGGACTGTTACGAAGCCTAAAAAAACTCACGAGGGGAATTAGGAAAGCCAGTAGGCGCCATGAAAAGTCCTTGTCAAAGAGAATTCCATACATACATCAAGAGCAAGAGGAAACCAGGGAGAGGGTAGGACCACTCAAGGTTAAAGGCTGGAACATGTGATTGGAAGCGGAGGATGCGGGTGTGGTCCATGATGAGTACTTTGCATCAGTTTCTGCCAAGGGGAAGGACGTGGAGGATCGATGCCGAGCTTACGACTATGCTAACGCATGTCAAGATAAAGGTAGTCTGAAAGAACATTAAGGCGGATAACCCCGAGGGACTGATGGGATATACCCCAGGTTATTCAGTTCGGCTAATGATGAGATTGCTGTGGCCATGAGCAAAATCTTCGTGTCCTCTCAAGCCACAGGCAAGGTCCGGGAGGAGTGTCGCCTTGCTAGTTTTGTTCCATTATTCAAAAAAAAAAGCAGGGTAATCCTGGACACTATCGACGGGTGGGTCTCACGTCAGTGGTTAGGAAGTTATGGAGACGATTCTGAGGGATAGGGTTTATGAGCATTTGGGAAACCATGGCTTAAATGCGGACAATCAGCATGGAACTGTGCGGAGCAAGTCATGCCTTACAAACTTCTTTGAGTTTTTTTGACGAGGTGACGAGGGTAATCGATGAAGGGAGAGCGCTGAATATTTCTTTCTTTCTTTTTCAATCTTTTTATTAGTTTTCAAATTAATACAGATTAATATATAACATCAATTTTTGTACATGTAATACAAAGAGATCGGAAAAATCATGGCATGATTAATCACAAAACACAATAAAGTATATAAAAAGATCTGTAGATCCAACGATCTCTTAGTGAATGAATATAATATAAAAGAAAGGAAAGAAAAAAAATTATTGTAAAATAGAAAAAAATCCCCCAAACAATAAGAAAATTTATAAACAGTATATCAAACCAAACTAAGCTAAAAAAAAATGAAAAAAAAATCAAAAAATCAAAGAGAGAAAAGAAACTGGACTAAAATTTCTCAGTAGAAACAGAGCAATATTATATCGTCAACTTCATTCCTCTAAGTTCAAAGTTTATTACAAGGGGATATTTGTCATGTGAAAATATTGAATAAATGGATTCCAAACTTCCTTAAATTTAAGTGAAGAATCAACAGTACCACTCCTTTTTTTTCCAAGTTTAAACATTATATATTTTGAGAGAACCATTGAAAAGTAGTAGGGGGTATTGGATCCTTCCATTTAAGCAAAATGTATCGTTTGGCCATTACAGTAACAAAGGCAATCATACGGTTAGCGGAAGCAGGTATATGGCCAGACTCTATCCTTGGTAATCCAAAAATTACAGCGTAGGATGAGGTTGTAAATCAATCTTCAATACATTTGTTATAATGTTAAAATTATCTTTCCAATATTTTTTCAAAAGTGGGCAGGACCAAAGCATACGTGTGAAAGATGCCACATTCGTTTTACATCTGTCACATATACGATTTCTATGTTGATAAAAAAGAGCTAGCTTATCTTTTGACCTATGGGTTCTGTGAACTACCGTAAACTGTATCAAAGAGTGCCTGACACGCATTGAAGATGTATTCACTAAATGAAGAATTTTCTTCCAAGTCTCTGTAGGGATAAATGTATGGAGTTAACTTTCCCATACATTATTCAATTTGTCTAGTGGTTCAGAACTAATTTTCATAATTAGACCATAGATTATTGCTATAAAGCCCTTCTGACAAGGAATAAAACCGATATTTCTTCCGTAATTTCAGTTTTGTAAGGTGTGGGAAAAGAGGGTATAGTAACTTTTAAAAGATTTATGATCTGCAAATATCGAAAAAGTGTGATCTCGGCAAATTGTATTTGTTAGACAATTGTTCAAAGGATAAAAAAACAGTTATCAAAGAATAAATCACGAAATAATACTATTCCCTTCCTTTTCCTAATGGAAAACGCTGTTTCAATTCTGGATGGTTGAAAGAAAAAAAAATAGATTGAATGGGACATGATAGATGAAATTTATTCAATCCAAAAAATTTACGTTTTTGAAACCATATTCGTATTGTATATTTAGCCATTAGGTTAATCATATGTTTACTTAATTTGGTAAGTGCAAAAGTGAGTGGAACTCCTAAAATAGAAAACAATGAAAATTCAAGTACTGGCTGGGACTCAAGGTGTACCCAATTGGGGCGTTGAATTGCATCTGAATCTTGTATCCAATAAATTAAATATCTAATATTGATCGCAGAATAATATAATCTAAAGTCAGGCAAGGCCAAACCACAATCCTTATCTAGTTTTTGTAACTATTTCTTACTTAACCTTGGGTTTTTATTCCGACAAATATATGAAAGAGTTTTAGAATCAATAGTGTCGAAAAATATTTCGGAACAAAAGTTGGAATCGCCTGAAATAAATATAAAAATTTTGATAAATATTCATCTTAACCGCATTAATTCTGCCTACCAATGATAGAGACAGTGGGTAACTAATTGAGTAAATAATTGGTTAACATGGTCAATTAAAGGTAGAAGATTATCTTAAATAAGTCCTTATGTCTCTTGTTAATTTAACACCTAAATACAAAAAATAGTCCGTTACCGATCTAAAAAGTAATTGGCTATAATTTGGGGTTTTCCATATTTAATAGAAAAAGTTCACTCTCATTAAAATTTAATCTTATGTCAGGTGGAAAAACACTAAAGTGATCTCACAGTGATAGTACTGCGGGGAAGGTTCCTACGGATTAGAAATTAAAGTAACAGGTCATCTGCGTAAAGAGATACCCTATGAATCTTCTGTCCACCAGTAATCTACATATATTGGAAGAATCCCGAAGTGCAATAGCCAAAGGTTCTAAAGCAATATCATTTAATAAGGGCTTAACGGGCAGCCTTGTCTAGTACCTCGAAAAAGCCTGAACAACGAGATCTTTGATTATTAGTAAGTTTTGAAGCCATAGGTGCATAAC